>NC_092697.1:29190898-29415898 GCF_964275005.1 Diadema setosum
GATCGCTACCTCGCAGTCACTTATCCGCTCCTGCATCGCCGAAGAAAAAGCAAGAGGGTAGCTGTGGTTATTAATCTGATTACCTGGTTTATTCCACTGGCATTATACTTCGGTGTAATTAGCCTTTGGGACATAGTGAGCCCGACTGGGCACATGAATGAAGCAGGCTTTTGTGATACGAATTTCGTCAAAAATTTTAAAGCAAGTCTTAGTCTAATTCTTTTGGGAATATGCCTTCCCTTTCTAACGATTCTCGCAGTTTCCGTTCTAATTTACATCAGGGTGAGGTCGTCTGGGAAAATTCGCTGCGATTCCAGGGCTGCCAAAGACCTTTCGAAAAGAAATCAACAGCGTGCGCCAACCATCTCGATGAAGTCACTAGGAAAGCTACCAGGAGATTGTCAGTCAACTTTGGCAAAAGTTGTAAAAGATAAAAAGGGGAGCCTGAGGATCACTGTACATAGCAGTAAGGCTTTGCGAACATTAGCCTTTCTTGTGTTAGCATTCTTCATCACATGGGCTCCCGGCAGCCTCTTCCTTTTCCTGCGCTCTGGATTACCCACGTTGTTCGCAGGTTTGCCTGTTGAAGTGACGCTTCGGGAAACAGCGCGATGGGTTATTTTCTGCAATAGTACGATCAACCCATTGGCATATGCCTTAGCGCAGCCACTTTTCCGCAGGGCTATCATGGAGTTCTGTCGTCGAAGGCTGACAAGCTTGTGTTGGTAAAAATGTGCGGAATTGAGACATGTCTAGGTAGTAAACTGTTCGTTTTCTCAATAGCGAGCATTAGATCTGCGACGCTAACGCTAAATTGACGGAATTAAGCAAAAAATTGTGTTCTGCACATGCGCGAGGCAGGTGTTTCCATTGCCCATAATAACGTTAGCGTTCATCTAAGCGGTTGTTTGTGCGTGTGTAGGATATACAGTTTTGATTTCAGTTAAAATAGTAAAAGATGTAGACATTTTTTTTAATTCGATGTATTGTGTACATGAGATTGTTTCCTTTTGAAAAAGTTCCTCATATTAGATACCAATTATTAATGTAACTGCAATCCAAAAAAAAAAAAAAAAGTGTCCACAATGCGGTATCCCACATTCAATTTACATGATGCAATCATAAAGATTTGGGAAAAAGTTTGAAAAAGAAGTCAATGTTAATTTGGTTATAGGTTTTCTTCGGACATCTTATTCATGCGTGTATTGTGTGGACATCATGAAAAAGACGATAAGGAGTACCTATCCACTACCGCTCGCCCGATACTAGTGCAATACGCCAAAACATGAATACCTTTATTAGCATTATTAATACTAGTCCATGGTATGGCAACAGCATACTCAGTGTTATACTTGCTACACCCTTGTTCAGTTGTTGCTCTGATGGACAACACGCAACATATTTTTATGTAAAGACACTCGAAAGTGGAATAGTTTGTGAACATCTTAAAGGTTAAATGCCATAAAGTTTAATCAATGTTCAGACCTTCATGACGGAAATGCATAGATCGCAGTAATCAAAGATTAAAATGTACCTGTAATGTCATGTTAAATTTGATAATTGAAAATGTGCAGAAGGTACTACGCACCACATGCAACTGCTTTCGCAGTGTCTTTTTTTCAGCCAAGGAAGCGAGCTATAGGGTGTGTTTCAAAATGTAAATACTTCGGAGTTACTCTTCATAATCAGTAGTGACCTGTCCAAGGCACCACAGAAAAGTCGTGAAAATTCATTAGTATTCATCATTCATTGAGTATCACAGTTTCATATTTCATCTCAGCTTTTTTATATGCATCAGAGCCCCTGGCCTTTATGAACAAAAGGAACTACCATAAAGACTGCTCCAGAAAGGAGGCTCAGTTCTCTATTTGCCTGTCCCGTACATGCAAAATGAAAATTGAAATATGATTAGGTATTGCAAGGAATACATAATTTTGTGTATCATAGAGAATGAAGACGGATGAATATGGGATATCAACTTGTAACCTCAATGAAAATAATCATGGTCATCACTATTAGTTGTTTACTTGTTTATTGAATGAGCACTTAGAGATTATCAATATAATATCAGGATACCTCAACATGAGTCATATGCAGTGATTAATGTTTTCAGTAAGAAAGTTCTGTGAAGCAAAAAAAAAAAAAAAAGGACATAATTATCTTAGTTCAAATAGAGAAGCATGTGATTAGGGAATATTCTTTCATCTATACAATCGCCCAAATGTGTTGTACTGACAAAAAATTCAAAATTGTACAGAAGCAACATTAAAATAATGCAAGCGACATATTGTTGAGGTACAAAGCGACTGGAAAATGTTCGTGTGTGTGTGTGTGTGTGTGTGTGTTGATTCAATATTATTGATGAAAGAGTTCAATCATGCAGATTCGAATTCAGCTACCCTCGAAATACATGAAAACTATCAAACATTTTGGGGACTGTAAAACAATATTCAGCCTTACCCGGCAGGTAGATTATAGCCCATGTAGTGAGACAATGAAATTGAATCAAAAGGCCAGCGAGATTCAAACAACGAGTTCCATCTTTGAGTACGATCTTTTTTAATACTTGAAAAAAAAAAATTAATGGATACAATATGACTGAATAGCAATTACCTGTAGTTGACGTTCGGGATCGTTACTGTGTGAGTTAATATCAAAACTATAAGCCTAAGCAAGATAAAGAACATTGGATAACCTCATTATGAACTCTAAGAACATGGGCTGGTATTAATATTGCATGTCCCCATGTGTTCTCTTGTCAAATATTATAGACGACCGTTTTTCTCCATTTCATTTCATTTCTTTCTCTGGATGCTATTTTCTGATAAGAAAGATCTTTTAGCCAACGTTAGTCTATTATTCGGGTGATTTTTTTTTAAACTATCGAGTAATGTAAGCACACCGACTCCTATGTGACTACGTGACTCTGTCCTTATGTATGGAAATTTGCCTCTTTTTATATATTCCATTTCATCACTCAGTATCGCAGATCTGCGCACGCACATAATCACGTGCAGAGGAAGAAAATAATAGTGTTTCTGTGCTTATTTTGTTGACTGTCCTCGAGATACAATCAATGTTTGTAGAAATGCGGCCAGACACATGAAAGAAAGAGGTATTTAATAAGGAGCACGGATGCTGAAAATTCTCACTTCATTGGCAGCAGCTTCAAAGCATATACGTGAGCAGTTGGTGAACAGCATTTCCCTGAGTTCCGTTCGTGATTTGTCCCATCAAACTCTTCACATTGAGAAAGGTAATCCAGCTGAGTCTTTTTCACACACGTCTGTATCTAGGAGAAATATTCGACATATCAAACGCTCCACAAATCTGTTTTCACAGTTTAGGCCCTTTGAATTGACCCTGAAATGTGCGTGAAAATTATGGCGAACGTTTGGATGTAGGTCTAGGGTGGGTTCAATTAGAAATAGAGAATAGCTTCATTCCTCGATTTCATTTTCAATTTTAACAGTGACAGATATCTTATTTTATTGGTTTAATTTCGTATTTTGAACATGTTTTACGGTGAGATTTTTTGGAATCGAGAGCGTAGTCGGTTTGAGATACGTTGGTAATATTCCTTCGAACTCCATATAATAACATGGACGCTGGCTGTCGCTTCGTTTATTTGAAGACACATTTTGTATGAGATCAAAGTTTTATCGCGTGCAGTTAATTAAGAAACCCCAAATGAAACAAATTATTTGTAACATCAGGTCCTTATGTTAAAGTATTGATTATTGTTAAAGTATAAACTCTATAAAACTATCATTTTCTGTAGTCCAGGTCAAAAAGAGAAAATGTTTTTGATTTGAACTGTGGAAGATGCTATCGAGTCATAAACGTTTTGTGATGTCTTTGTTCTTGTTGAAGAGTGCACCAACCTCGGACGCTACGATGGACAACTTGTCATATCGCAATGAATCAATGTTGTCGGCTCTGTCTCCGTCTACAAACCGTGTAAACTGGAAGGTAGGACTTCTTTTTAGTATCACCCTGTGTACCATACTGACAAACTCGTTTATACTGCTTGCATTTGCCTCCGAGAAGAAACTGAGGACTTATAGCAATTACTATATCATCGATATTACTTTGGCTGATTTGTTAGTGGGATTGGTGTGTATGCCGATTCGTTCTGCGATATTTCTGTGTAATCGTCGATGGGTAATTGGACAAACGTTCTGCCACATTTCTCTTTCTTTGCACAACGCTCTGCCTGGGATCTCCGTCTTTGGTGTGGTGGTCATAAGCTTCGATCGCTACCTAGCAACCAGTTATCCGTTACTGCATCACCGAAGAAAAAGTAAGAGGGTAGCTGTGGTTATCAATCTGGTAACCTGGTTTATTCCACTGACATTATACTTCGGGTTGATTAGCCTTTGGGACATAGTGAGCCCGACTGAGCGCATGAATGAAGGAGGTTTTTGTGATTCGAACTTCGTTGAAAATTTGAAAGCAAGTGTTGTTATCGTTATTCTGGCGATGTGCGTTCCCTTTATGACGATACTCACAGTCTCCGTCCTGATTTACATCAGGGTGAAATCGTCTGGGAGAATTCCCCGCGATTCCATGGCTACCAAAGATCTTTGGGACGGAAGTCAACAGCGTGTGTCAACCATGTCAACCATCTCGATGGATTTAAGAGGAACGCGGCTACGAAGAAACTGTCAGTCAAATTTGTCCAAAGGTGCCAAAGGCAAAAAGCGGAGCCGAAGGACCACTGTAAATAACAGCAAGGCTCTGGGAACATTAGCCTTTCTTGTGCTAGCATTTTTCATCACATGGACACCTGGCGTCCTCTTTCTCGTCCTGCGCTCTGGGTTGCCCACATTGTTCGCAGGTTTGCCCGTTGAAATGACGCTTCGGGAAATAGCGCGATGGAGTATTTTCTGCAATAGTACGATCAACCCATTGGCATATGCCTTAGCGCAGCCACTTTTCCGTAAAGCTATCATCAAAGTTTTTGTTGAGGGTTGGCGGGCCTGTGTTGATAAAAATGTACGGCATTGAGTCATGGTCAAGCTAGTGAACTACCCGTTCTCTCAACAACCTTTTGAAAAATTCTCAACGATTTCAATCATCATCGTTACAGAAATCGAAAATAAATGTGCAGTAATCCTCCCACGTACCATTTACATAATGCAAAAAAAAAGTATAAAAACTTTTGACTAAGTTGAAGATTTTTTCGAACGTCTCATTCATCTATTGAGAAGACATAATGAACACGGCAACAGGTAATATCAATCCAAAACCCCCTCCCCCCTTTCCGGATACTAATGCTATAACACTAAAATGGTTATTGTGCCTTGCTTGACACCTCTTTGACTATAATAATTACCATGGTTACACCAAACACGTGCTTTTCCTGTACTATTGCTTTACTAATCCTTGGTATTAATATTAGATAGTGTAGAAACAGCACGTGCAGTTTTACTTGATACACCCCATTCCAATTGCTGCTCTCAGAATAAGCAACACGTTCTTCATAGAAAGACGTTCGATAGTGGGGTAGTTTGTGGACACATTTGGTAAAATTCTTACAGTTCATTCAATGTTCGTAATCAAAGGGCAAAATGTACCTGTATTGTCATGTTAATACGCAGTTTAATGTGAACATTATTCTCATGATTTCGCAATGTACCTATGATTATTCTCCGTCAAAAGAAATGAGCTACATTCTACGAATTTAAAAGCAAATTTCTAGGGAATTAAACTTGGCGAAAAAAGTCTAGTGTGAAAGACTACGATTATAACATACGGGGGTACATTATGTGACGGTGTGAGATCCTCGGCGAGGGTGTGGGAGCGTGGTATCACGGTAGGGACTTTATAAAAGACAGTACAAAAGTTGCGTTTATAGAGCATTTAAACGCAAATTTCTAGGGAATTGAACACGACGAAAAAAACAAATGTGAAGGACTGCGATTATAACATACGGGGTGCATTATGTGACGGTATGAGATTATCGGCGAGGGAGCGAAGCGACCGAGCAGGGAAGGATGTAGGAGAGGGGTTTCATGGTAGGGACTTTTGTAAAACCAGACTATAAAATCGTGTTACAGAACATTTTAATTCAAATTTCTAGGGAATTAAACGTAGTAAAAATAAGAAATAATCACTGCGAAGGACAATGATCATAACTTTAGACTATGAAAACTGTTCATTTTACTATATGTACGAGCAGAGGGAGCGAACCACTTTCACTTTGCCATTCGTCTGAAATGTATTCATTAAAAGCTTAAACGTAATCGCATAGAAGAAATGGAAAATGTAAACTTTACTGAAGGTATGTTTCAGGGGGCACACTGGAGGACGTGAGGCTACCATCTATACACTAAATTTACTCATAAGTAAATATTAGTGTATAGATATTATAATGTATATTAATAATGTATAAGGGGCGAAAATTTCGCATTTTCAGTTATGAAACTGACAACTTTATAGACAAGAAAATACCTTTATTGTTCATTTTGGTCTTTAAATAATTGACTAATTATTTGTTACAGGGGGCACTTTGGGGGAAAAAACTCGTTTTGCCCCCCTCCCCCCCCCCCCCGCTTCCGGCGCCCTTGCATTAACGGAGGTGTGTGTGTGTGTGTGTGCACTTAGAATCCATCCATGTATGTACAAGCCACTGTATAATTCTGGTTTATGGTAAAAAATTAGAAACTCTCCTTTTGAAAGGGTCCTTACCTGTGGAGAAGTGAGGGTTCTGAGACCATACCACAAAGTTAAACAAAAGAAAAGATTGCTGCTCCCTCTTGTGGTCATATATCACTAGCCGATAAAATAAATTCAAATTGACTCGGGTGGGGGGGGGGGGGCAATAAATTTGGTGTCAATTTTTTGGTCTCTGGGGCGTGGTTGCTGCGCTTCTTGAGGGATTCCACTAGAATTATTCTGTGGCTTTAATATGTTTGTGCATATATTAGTGAGTTGTTATATTACATGTCTTAACTTGCCTTTTCAGGGGTCTTATTATACAAACTTGCTTTTCTAAGACCCCTCCACTTTATATCTAAAATGCGTTTACATGCATTGTCAATTTATATTCAAACATTCTGCAAATTGTTTTAATCGCATATATTCAACAATGTATTCCTTGTTACATATTATTGTTCTTATGTAATTTTTGTATTGTGGAAACTTTGAATAAACTTGAACTTAAACTTGAACTTGAACATGAGTCTGACTCTCCTTTCACATGTAAATGACATAGATTTGCATATTGCATATCACCACATAAGCCTGTCCGCATAAGCGCGCATACAGAGGAAGAAAACATACATCGTCTGCATACTACGAGACATTCTTAAGATTAATTTTCAGGTATGGGGATTAGTGGAAGGTGGTCTTGTTTCTCTTGTTGCTGTTTTGTTAGCTGTCTTTAGTATAGAATTGACTTTGTTCGGTAATGCCCCCGAGCCACATGAAAACATGTATTTAAGACGAAGTGCGGATGCTGAAAACTTCACTTCAACTTCGAGAGGGTAAACGAGATCAGCATTTCTCCATGTGACATCGCTGTTTTGTGCCATCAAACACCTCTTATCTGGAGAAGGTAATCAATGTACACTTTTATTGTACATATTTATGTCAGGAAGAATGATATGAGACTGCCAGATATCAGATTGCTCGTTAGAGATTCGCGGGCATTTTATTAGCTTCCCCTTAAAAGTGAATGTTTCTCATATGCTAGAATTTGTGAACATAGTATTCAAAATTAATGATTCCTCTCTTAGTCGTGATTTGTGGCTAACGCCCCATGTCTTTTGTATCCATTTTTCAATTTACTAGAGATTTAGTCTATATTCCATTACTGGAAAAATATTCATATATCCCAACGGCTAATTTTGAAGAAAAGATTAAATGATTCCACAAACCTTTCGTCAGTACACTTGCATTTTCCAAAAGGTATACAGTATTATGTCAATACAATTTAACTGTAAATAGTTCTTACATAATATATGGGAACTCTCCAAATTTCGAAATCTTTTCTTTTAAAGTGATCCAGTCTCTCACGTCAAATAGAATGAAGAACTTTTTCAAATGCATTGTTGACAATATGGGAAATCATTGATAAATGATTTTGATTTGTCGTTCTCTTATCTCAGGTGAAACAATGGAAAGCTTCGTATATCACAATAAATCAGGGGAAACAAAATTTAATGTGTCTGTGAACATCGAAGTAGGTCTCATTTTTCTTGTCAGTCTGTTGTTAATACTGACAAACTCATTGATACTGCTCGCATTCGCCTCCGAAAAGAAACTGAGGACCTACAACTATATTACTACATCATCAACATTACCTTGGCTGACCTGTTGGTGGGGTTGATGTGTATGCCAATTCGTTCTACGCTTTTTCTGTATGATGGTCGATGGGTGTTGGGACAAACCTTCTGCAACATTTCCATTACATTCCAAAACGCTCTCCCCGGAGTCTCTGTGTTTGGTGTGGTGGTTATAAGCTTTGATCGCTACCTAGCAGCCAGTTATCCGCTGCTCCGAGAGAAAAGCAAGAGAGTTGCTGTGGTTGTAAATATAATCACCTGGTTAGTTCCACTAACGTTGTGGTTTGGTGTGATTACGCTCTGAGACCTTGCTCGCCCAATAAACGAACGCTCGGACCAAGCAGGTTTCTGCCATCCGAACTAAACTCCTCAAAATAAGTTCTGCAATTAAAGTTTGATATATCATATTTCTCTTACACCTGCATTATCTTCAACTCAATAAATATGACATCATAAGAAAGCCTGATTAATTATCTTTAGAATGACACCTCACTTGCTATGATTGGGTGTTCCTGGAATGACTGAGTATGAGGGAAGTTCAAATGTGAAATGTTGCAAAATAGAGCAAACGTGTTATGTCAAACAGTATAATTCCCATTTGCTTTGTCGTTTCAGGGAAGGAATGTGCTTGAAAAGAATGCATTGTGAGATTAGGATTAGATTCCAGGCTCGATCCATGAATTAAAAACTGCAGTAGTATGTGCAGATTGAAATTAAACATAAAGGTTGACCAAACAGTCATCTAATGTCTAGGAAATGGGAGTTTTTGAAAGTTCTGTCATTTCAGCAGTGCTTATTCCAGTGGCCATTTTTCATCAAAACTGTACATTATCAATAGCAGAATTGTTGCGACTTTTTACTTTTGATCTGTCCCCATACTCAGCTGTTTTGCACATTCAAAGAACAACCAATCATAGCAAATGAGGCGTCATTTTCAAGATAATTAATCAGGCTTTCTTATGATGTCATATTTAATGAAGATAATGCGGGTATAAGAGAAAAATGATATATCAAACTTTAATTGCAGAACTTATTTTGAGGAGTTTATGTCGAAAATTTTGTGGTGAGGTTTATTCTAGTTCTTTGGGTACCTGTGTTCCCTTTTTAACAATACTCATGATGTCAATTAAGCTTTACTTGAAGGTGAAATCTTTGAGCAGGAATCCCCTTGCTTCAAGGGTTGACAAAGAACATAATTATGGAGGAGAGTAAACATTCCATAACCAGCTCAACTACTACAGAGAAATCACCTCGATCGGATAATCTGTCAAATCTGTTAGGAAGCGTTAAGCGTAAAAAATGGAGACAAGGAATCACTGCAGATAGCAACAAGGCTATGCGAACACTAGCTTTTCTTGTAATAGCGTTCTTCATCACATTTGCACCTTGTACGTTGGTCCTCGTCCTGCGCTCGGCGCTACCAACTTTATATTAGTTGGTTTGCCCTTCGAGGTACCACTTCGGGAAACTGTTCGATGGATTATGTTCTGCAATAGTACGATCAATCCCACAGTATATGCCTTTGCGCAGCCATTTTTCCGCCAAGCTATCATGTTTGTGTGCTGTCGAAGATTGTGTTGGTGAAGTAAATCATTGCACAGAATTGCGGCATGAATAACAGGAAGTGTAATTCTTAATCTTAATGACAGTACATATGTGCAATTCCTCACTGCAGCTGTAATTACCCTCCTTGCGTTTATGTGTATGAATGTTTGTTATACGAGCACGTTTGCACATAAGCCTACATTTGTTGTTGTTGTTGTTATGCAGGTGATAGGCAATTATACATATTGTGCGACTTCGTGAAGACCATACCAATATCATTCGTCGACAGTTTCGTAATGTCTGTACTGCCTAGGTAACTACTTTCAGATTACTAAAGGGTGTAGAGTTAGTACTACTGAGGAGAATTTTTATTCTATAGGCTATCACCGAGGAACTAAATCACCAAAATTCTGCCGACCTACATGGACCATGCCATATCGTGCATTTACTGTAAGGTTGGGAGAGAGCAGAGAAAGTATTAAGTAGTATGAATTATGCACTTGCTCTTTTCTTACAGAATCGGGAAGCAAATATAGAGATATTTCAGTATTGACAGAGGATATGTATTTCGTGGATGGTGCTCTTTGAAGACATTGAATTTCATGATACGAGTTAAACTGAAAAAAAAGTTAACTTTTTTGATTAACTCAGAATGGAAGTGGTTACATTCCATGAACTGATTCAGAAGTTCCATTTAATGGTGTTATTCATCATCTTATATAAATCTTTGATGACAATGTGATACATTGGCTTCAAGAGATACATGTTAGGCAAATGATATATGCTCGGTAATTTTTCAGAAAAAAACCCACCAAAACTTGGAGGATATGAGAAACCCATTAATGTTTTCAGGAAAACACTCTACTTTAAACAAAGCAACATAAGAGTGTGCAGATTTTATAGATAGGTATTTAGTATCAGGGAAAATTCTTTTATCCGTACAATCGCCGAGATGCGTTTTCTTAAGAAAATGTTCAAATGTGCAGTGAAGCGTCCCAAAATGAATACGAGATATATATGTTACAGAATAAAGTGTGTGGTATTTCCGGCAATCGAAAAGACTTAATGTTCTTGCACGTGTGATATCGATTAATCATCGCTTGTATTCAAATGAATAATATGTCTTTTCTCTGTTTAATGTACAGAGAGGTTGCAAGAGAAATAGTGTATTAATACCCTGAAGATTGATATTACAATGTAAATCGATTGCACGGAGCTGAACATTCTGTGATCGCGGCGTGCGACGCAGTGGTCAAGACGGTAATATTGTCAGAGTGAAACAGTTTATCTATTGGTAACAATTTCCAGCTGACCATATAGCTATTATGAATCATGTCTATCAACAATACACCAATAACTGACCAGTCTGTCAACATTAGCTCATCTGATTGGGAATACACTTATTATGACATCAACCGTTCTGAATTATTTATCGACAGCCGGGCGGGCAAGAAAGGAGTTACATAATTCTCAAGGGAGTTTCACATAGAGTACGTAGTTTTGCCGTCTCAGATTTACGCAACTCTACATATTAAAGAGTATGCCGAGGAACGCAGAATAGGTACGCGAGATGTACGAAAAAATATTAAACAGTATGCCGAGGGACGTAGAATAGGTACGCGAGATGTACGAAAAAAAAAAAAGAAAAAGAAAAACTCGAACTTTTTTTTTGTTCGTACATCTCATGTACCTATTTTGCGTCCCTCGGCGTACTGTTTAAAATGTACAGTTGCGTACTCGCAGCGTAAAGTTGGGTAGTGTTGAGAAGTCACTGCACGCAACACTACGCAGCACTTTTTTAATGCATTCGTTTTTTATTATTATTCGACTAATCTTACATCAGAATAGTTGAAATTCCCATAGATATTTGCCCACCAATCCATCATAACTAGATGATATAAAATATAGGGATTTTCCGAATATCTTATCTTAAATTCATTTAGTTACTCAAGGGTAGATACAACGAAGAGCGTTTTAAATCTGAATGAAAGAAGAAATGATCACAACGTATTTTTCGTTGAATAAGTCATTTGTGTGAATTTTGCATGCATTTACGAACGATATTCAAGGCATTAAACAAATTAAGAAAGACATTTATTGTGTGTGTGTGTGTGTGTGTGTGTGTGTGTGTTTGTACCACAGAGACTGACAACCGTTAAACATTTGTGGGCTTGATTTCCACTTTATTTAATATTCG
Organism: Diadema setosum; assembly: GCF_964275005.1. NCBI lineage: Eukaryota > Metazoa > Echinodermata > Echinoidea > Diadematoida > Diadematidae > Diadema > Diadema setosum. Next base: position 29,202,932 of record NC_092697.1, read on the forward strand.
TACTTATTCAACAACAACAAAAAATTAGCCTCGATGTTTGTAATGAAAACTGTGCGTGTTTGACGCTGAAAGGTTAGTGTAGATATTACACCGTGTTCTACGTAGATAAATGCAGGGGAACATCCATTCATGTACATTGTATGCTATCGCTGAAATGCATTGTCTTGACAAAGTAAGTGCAGAGATTTCAATAAATGTAAACAGATCAATTAATTGCTGTCAAGAGTACAATTTCCAGAGAATCGAGTACGTGTAATGTTGTTGTACTGGTGATATACTTGTGCTAAAGGGAATATGACCGTCCCCATCGTTCTTTTATACAAAAAGGAAACTGCCGAATATGCATCAATGAATTTCGTCGGCTATCTAAGAACCATGTTTATTTAAAACTGAAAGCGCTCGATCACTCTTGAATGAATACGGAAATGACATAAAAGTATTTATCTTTTCGTCGGTTGCTTTAAATATTCATACGAACCGGCGAATGTTCGAATTTGGTCCATTTTTCAGATGTTATTTTCCCCAGTTTTTGCATGTCCATATCAAACTCTATTTATTAAAAACGTTTTAGATCGCAAAAATCACGAAAACACATAATGCCCGTTGTGGCTACTGTTAAAAACCCTAATTTTGCTATTTGTCAATGTTTGTGACATTACGAAGCGACGAATGTGCCTATTTGCCACTTCGTAAAATACACGCAGAGGCGTACGAATACCGCCTGGGGAATCTGGTGCTTTTACTATGATTATGTGACCGGGCATCACAAAACAAACAAAAAGTTGCACCCCTTGACATTATGTGAGGACTCAAGAAAGGTGAAACGGGTCAAACGAGTCAATTTTTAGTTTTCCGTATTTTCTGAAAGAGCTATTGTTCTTCCACATTACTCTTGAGTTCGGGAATCTACAGCCCTTTTTTTTTTTTTTTTGGTAGAGTGGTGTGATCAGGTTTTTCTCAGAGGCCGCTTTTCATTTCTTGAAAATCCTTTGCACACTCTTCACTCTCAACTCAACGGGTACTTTCGAAAGGATGATGCTACTGCTTTGAAAGTTGACATATAGAAAATACAACAACAAGGGTCAAGGTACAGTCGTTGAGTGTTATTAATCATATTACACGAAACAGAAAGTCAATTCAGTGTAAACGTGTTGACTATTAATACCCTGTTTCTGCTTGCAAGAAGGATTAAGTTTGTCGTCAATGAAAAAAAGAAGTATTTATTTTTACCGAAGAAGGGGTCGATTTCTTTCTATGTCACTGAGCGTGAGTAAGGCTAATTGCCTTACTCGAAACAACTATTGTAACTGAGTAGGCGTTGTCTATATGCATCGAAGATATTGTCGTACTTCCTACTGCGATGACGATTATAAAGTCCGCGGTTAGAGGATTATTTCTGATGAAAAAAAAATACTTCTGTTCAGATCGCAAGATGGCGAGAAAGGAAGCCAATTGGACTTAACTCATCTTGAAGGGGGGAAAGTCAGTCGTCAGTCAATATTTCCTTCTCGACCTTGCCTTACTCTGCATTGTCCAGAGAAGTTGAGGTCAGAAAACTATATCACGCACAAATAAACAGAAAAAAAAGTCTGTCTCCATGTTAGTTTTGATTATTAAATTATTCAAAGTTTGATCTACTTGTGCCTATTTATTCTTGTTTTCACTTATCCTTGTATTACACAGTACGAGTAAAGCTAAGTAAAATAAAAGACACTTTATTGCATCAAAATAACTCTCTGACTTTTATTTTCATATTTGTCCTCTCTGCTCTTCTGCATGTTACATGGAAGATTTAAAAGAGTGCAGGAACTTTGAGAAATACGTAACTGCTTCGTCTATTTGTTAACCATTCGGTTTTTTTCATTAATTCTACTTAAGCTGATTAGGATGCTTATTGTATACGGACAGGTCTTGGGAGGAGAAGAGACGAAGAAGAGAGAATTATACAGTGCGCATCAAAAAAAAAGTAATCCAACTTTGGAGGGCTACTTTTTCATAATTCTCAACTATGGAGAGCTCAATGCTAATCGTGAGGAAAGAGAAACTCTTCTCCTTTTCATTGGTACCTAATTATGTTGACAAATGCAATGCATAACTGGGCACATGAACTTTTAAGACAACAATGACAAATTATTGCCTTTTTCCAAGTTTGAGTGTTATCGTGAAGGAACAATGAATGTCTCACTGAATGAATGAGATCTGTCAATGGAAGTGGTCAAATCAAGAGGCCAGCCTGCATGACTGCCTGTTTGTGTTTATGGTTTCTTCTAACATTTTATGGTCTGTAACCTACAACATGGCCATGCTGTCGATAACTTGGAATCGAGCCATAACCATGAACAACTATGCAACTATACATACCTATTGGATTGGGTTATGTATTTAAAAAACATACATGCACTAACACACACTAACACACAAGTGAGCAATCAGGCGATCATGCAACTGTGGAATTGTGAAGCCTTAGAATGGTATATGGCTGTCACTTGTGATGGTCAACGTGCCAGTAAACGGACAACCGTAAATCAATGTATGCCTTTTTAACTGTACTATCAGGTTTAACCAATCAGGATGCATGTAAGAGATCACAAATCTATTCCTCCCTTCGACACACTCACGACGGATGGTTGTTAGGTGTTAACCAATCATGATATGCAGCAAATTTGCATCCAGAACCCTACTAGGCCACCTGCAGGCATACACAATTCCGGTTGAGAGAGTTACAACCAATCAGGAGGCGGAAAACCACACGCCCATTTCTCTGTACTGCACACGTATCCTTTGCAGTGTTATTTTTTCAACTATTACAAAACAGTGTAGGCCTACTTGGCTTCGTAAATCTGCTCTAAACGATAAGCAGTCCAGGCGTGAAGACGTACTCGCCAAGAACTGCTTTGTGACCACCAAAACACACCGTATCAACACAGATGTGTACTCTATTTTTGTAAGCTCTTCTGCGCAGCCCTTGCAGCGCAACTTTGCTGTGCTTGTAGTAGGTTGACTTTACTCGAAAGTCAGGGATGCGGAAAAAAGGATAGTTCCACTTTGCTGTGCTCGTAGTAGGCTGACTTTACTCGAAAGTCAGGGAATGCGGAAAAAAGGATAGTTCCACTACAAAGTATGAAAATAAGTATATCCATTATCCAACCTTTGTTTGTATTGAGATTATTGTCAATTGGACATTTTATAAATTTTTGTTCACTCCAAGAAACTCTATCACGTTTTCATAAGTCTAATCACCATACGTAACAAAATAACAATTGAAGAAATCCTGAAGATTCGAATTAATGACACTCTGGGTATTTTAATTGCAACTGATTGACAAATTGTCCTCCATCGACATAGAAAAAAAAATCCTTCAGATGTTTTGGAGTTTATATGATTTTTCATATTGGTTATATTTGTTTATATATAATATATATAATATATATAATATATACATATATATATATATATATATATATATATATATATGTATATTTTAAATCAGTCCCATAATGCATATGTGAATCATACGGGGTGCAGCATGTGACGATAGCTGTAGTCTTCGAAAATGTTTTGTTTAAAGCAACTGCGTGGCATTTGTAGTTTCTTTTTTTTTAACTTGTATCAAAATAAAAATTCCTTTATATAGCTATATGTAATTGTTTATATGTTTATATATAAACATATACATATTATATTTATTAATATATTCATTCATGATTTTTAATGTTCCCTATTCAGAATCCCCTATCACAATAGTTTCCTGTTAAACCTCATAGAGCCGCAAAAAAGGCAAGAAAAGCCCAAGTCTTGGCAAATAAAGAACGGAAGATTGTTATGACACCAGATGTACAGACAGATTCATTACAAAACTTACGTTTTCATAACAGTCTTCTAGTATAAAAGATGTTCGTTTACCTTACACTTACATTATATATATATATATATATATATATATATATATATATATATATGTGTGTGTGTGTGTGTGTGTGTGACCTTGTTTCGCAAAACCAACAAAAACTTGCCAGGCATAATTTTTTAGTCCAGGGCATATATTGAAAGAACAGACTTAACCTTTAGAATAATGTATAATTCAATTCAAATGAACTCTCAAAACCTATCTACACTTTTTGTTTTAATTACTGAAAAGAATTACGCACACACTATGGACAGTGTGTACTGAGAAAATTCGCTCCCAAGTTTAGGGTCCATTCAACTGCTTAATTTTACCAAGCTGTGCTAGCTGTGCAATGAATGGAACAAAGAAATGTAAATCGCCTTAGAAACAACAATGAAGGGATAATTAAATTAAAGTTAAAATTATTAAAGCAAGCTCTATTAAAACATTCTACTAGTCTACATTATTAGTACCAACCTTCAAAGCAATAACATAACTTACATAACTCACTATTAAAAAAAAAGCGATATAAAGAAAATCTTCTTAAAACAAAATATTTCATTCATTTGATGATCCCAAACTTTAGAACAAAATAGATTATATGAAGAAGAAATGCTGTTTCAGAAAATGATTGTGAAAAACTCAACATCGAATACGTTGAACCTTTCCATCTATTTTGAATCCTCGGGCTGTGCGACTTTTTGTTAGTCACACAAACACGTACAGAGAGAGAGAGAGAAAGAGAGAGACGACGAGAGAAAGAGGGAGCGATACATACAGACAGACAAACAAACGGAGAGTGATATATAAGTCTATTAAAAAAACGATCTGAGCGAATCGTTCGTGGTCATAGGCGCGGTCAGACTGGTAAAAAAAATCGAGAAGTTTATGATCGCGAAGTCTTCGCTATCTTATATCGTCCGGTCGCACTGGTGAAAGGTCGAGAAGTTTTTGACGGGGTTTGGCATACAGGGGGAAAATTCCCTATTGGAGTAGGAAGTTCCAGGAGAAGTTCCGCGGGACGTTTCGCAGGAAGTTTGCGTTCACTCTGGGGAAAACTTCGAGATCTTAAAGATCTTAAAGATCTTATAATTCTCGATCTTTTGCCAGTCTGACCGCGCCAGTGGAAGAAATCAAGTCTGTGACATTCAGTGCGTTCTTTTATTTTCTTTAATCAAGCTTTCGGCTGTAGGGAGTTCATCAGGATCTACCAAGAGAAGATATCGCCAGTAATAGATTACAAGATGTGCCATATTAGGTGCAATGTCATACGGTCATTTGATAATTTAAGTCTGATATATTTAATTTGAATAAGTTGATAAAAAAAAAACTTAATCACGAAAAAGAATGTAACGTCAATCCTATCTTTAATCAATTTGAATGATACAGAAAGTTTATATGTATTCTACTTACTATATAGTTTATTCTAAGCATCCGATTATGTTATAATATGCTTACAATTTCTATGAAATCGGCAGCTCACAAGCAATCATATATATTTCAGGTTTGAAATCCTGGTTAAGTATAATTACTGTACTGTATTATGAAGTATAATGATACAGAAATAAAGTATATTTTTATGTGATACAAACAACAGTGTGACCCTGCATCACAAAACCAACAAAAAGTTGCCCGACATGGATTCTTAGTTCAGGGCAGATCCTGAAAGAGCAGATTCTAAGCCTTAAAATGATATATAACTCAAATCGAAGGGACTCTCCTAACCTATCTAAATATTGGAAAGAAAGCACACAGCCTGGAAAAGTGTGCACTGAGAAAAGAGGCTCTGAAGTGAAAAGGGTCTATTCAACATGTAAACCACCGTAGCAACAATAATGGCATTGACTATGCTCTATTGACACATTCTGTCCATGACTAATGTCAACTTTCAAACCATGGTGTATATAGCCCTATCTTTTCAAAAGTTATTGGAGTCGAAATCAAAGAGTGTGCAAAGGATTTTACATAATGGTTATATGAAAAGGGGCCTCTTAGACATACCTGATCACACTACTCTACAAAGAAGAAAGGGTTGTAGAAAAATTGCGGAAAACACACCAGTCAAGTTATGATCCCAATTTTTAATAAGAAAAATGTAGAAGAAGAATAGCTCTTTCAGAAAGTATAAAAACCTCAAGATTGAATTGGTCGATCCTTTTCACCCCTTTTGAGCCCTCACTTAAAATGATGGGGTGCGAGTTTTGGTTGGTTTTGTGATGCACGATCAACGACATCACTGCGATTGGTGTATTAAAGGTTATTATTTGAGACGAGTTATTAGGCATGATGAATGGAAAGAGTTATATAATGCACTGTATATGATATTGCACCTTCTACTAGTACAAAATTGAAAGTCAGTCCATCTATATGTGACCGTGCATCACCAAACCAACAAAAAGTCGCACCCCTTGATTTTACATGAGGACTCAAAAGAGGTGAAACGGTCAACCAAGTCAGCTTCGACTTTTTGTTGGTTTTGTGATGCAGTGTCACTTTAATATACTATCTTCTTTTTTTTCAATATCTTTTCTTGGTAAATCTTAATGAAGGTCATTACAGGCTAAGAGCTTGATTAAAAGGGGAAGAAAGAGAAACCATTGCCTGAAACTTTACTTCTTGTACATTATCTAAATATCTATGTTTGTATGTGTATGTGCGTGTGCGCGCGCGCATGTGGTAGGCTGATACATCCAGTCTTTCACAATTTTTAGACATGGAATAATGTTGTCTAATTAGCGTCAAATGGATGGAGGAACAATCAGTGTATTTACTTGTGAATGGCTTTGTTGGTGTTCCTCCTGCTGCGACTCTAAAAATACGGGATAGAGTGGATTGAAAAGACTTCTTTGCGAGTTTATAAGTACTGATATATCAATGCCCTTTCAATTTAATAGTTTTCCTAAATCACTTAAGTTACAAATGATGCTCATTGTGAAGGAAAATGAAAGGGGAAATGATTGCATGTATATGTATATTTTTATATCCATATATCATATATACAGTAAATCTCTATCTCTCTCTATCTCTTCTTCTCCCTCGTAATTCTCACTTAATAGTTTTTTTTTTCTATTTTCTTGTCTTTCTTTCTTTTTTAAGTAGTCCGGGACAGGGCAGAAAAAAATAATGTGAATCACACTAGGTGTAGCATGTGACGATAACTGTAGTCTTTTACATTGTTTCGTTCCCAGCAACTGCCTTACTTAATGGAACAAATACATTAAGGTAAAGTTTTTTTTTATTTTTTTTTTATTTTTTTTTTTAGTGGAAGTGCAGGAGAGCAAAAATTCAGAAATAATATGAGAAAATAATTTATTCTGTTTAAATTTCCCTTTGATATATTTCCCATATCTTTATATCATGGTTCTCATAGAAAAGACTTGATTAGACAAGATTGGCGTGTTTTTTTTTATATCTTTTTTTTTCTTTTTTAGCGTTTAAATCACAAACAAAGACACCACAACCCATATAGTTAAAGATGCTTGGAGTTATGACTGTCCCTCGTCACTAGTTGTTGTCTTTTTCTTTACATGCAAATGTGAATATGGGTATACCATGTTGCATATCATGAAGGGAAGCACTCGTGCGCGCACACGCACGCACACATAAAAAGTCAATGCGAATGTCGGTCTGAATGTCGGTAAGGTTTTTTTTTATATCGACGCTTCGAGATTTTCAGGAAGTCATTGTTAGAGGATTAAAGAGAGACTACGAACAATCAGACCTAACCTAAGACACATGCAAGCAGGTTTTTAACGGTGGAGCGCTTACTGAAAGTTCCCATTTCATAGGTGCAGGCTTCACGAGGATGCGTCATCAGCAGTTCCCAAAGTGTCATTGCTGAATTTCATTCTTCAAGGAAAGGTAACTTTTTAGTAAAATACATTTCACTTCCTTCACTTTTCATGCTCTGTTTTGAACCACAGCAAAATACTTAATTGCAACAGGGTTTGTACAGTAATTGCCAATTAATTCCCAAAATTGACTTACATCCCCTATATAGCCTTTATTTTATGAATTTCCATCTATGCTATACTGTTTGTGACACCTAAATTTATACTTTCCTATATCAGAATACCATGGTTTGACCAACTTTAGGATTTCAATGCTGTTTTCTTTTTGTCTTTTCGATAACATTAGTATTGCTCTGACCTTATAGACAGTCGTGCCGCATAAACATGTCATATATTATTTCCGTATCCGTTCCATATTTCATATCAATGCTGCTTCCGAAAATTTACTAATATCAGTTGCAACCAAAAGATATCAAGACGAACAAAAAGGAAATTGTCATTTTAACAATGTAATCAATTTAGGATAACAGACTTCATTATGTTTTTATATTCATAAAACGTAACTGTTTTCCTTCTTAGAGAACATATGAAATACATATGCATGAAAACCTCTCTGATTTCAAAATGCCTACTTATTAGCTTTTTGTTCAGTTATCAAGGTTTAATTCGAGGACAAAGACAAAAATGGTAATTCATACAACGTGTCAAAATGTAAAGTGGTGCATTGGAGAAAGATTTGTGATCATTTATATTTACTTTTCTACAGTGCATCAGTCTCTGCTGTCACAATGGACAATTCGTCTAATCACAACGAATCAGATGAAACAATTATGGTAACTTCGGCGCTGTCTCCTTCTTTGAATTGGGAGGTAGGAGTCGTTTTTAGTGTAACCCTGTGCACAGTTCTGGGAAACTCGTTGATACTACTTGCGTTCGCAACTGATGAAAAAAGACTGAGGACCTACAGCAATTACTACATCATCAACATAACATTGGCTGATCTGTGTGTGGGATTGGTGTGCATGCCGCTTCGTTCTTTGTTATTTCTGTTTGATCGTCGATGGGTATTTGGTCTGACCCTCTGCCACATTTCAATCACTTTCCACAACGCCCTGCCTGGAATCTCTGTCTTTGGTGTCGTGGTGATAAGCTGCGATCGCTACCTAGCAACCAGTTACCCGCTACTGCATCACCGACGAAAAAGTAAGAGGGTGGCTGTTGTTGTGAATATAATCACCTGGCTAATTCCGCTTATGCTATGGCTTGGAGTAAGCACAGTCTGGGACCTAGTTAGCCCGAACGAGCGCACCAATCAGGCAGGTTTTTGTCACCCGAATTACGTTGAGAATTTCATTGCAAGTATTATCTTGGTTATTCTTCGAGCATGCGTTCCTTTTTTGACGATATTGATAATCTCCATCAGCATTTACCACAAGGTGAGATCGTTAGGCAAAAATCTCCTTGCTCCCAGTGCCAGCCAAGAACTGGTAGAAGGAAATCAACTATCGGTTATTTCCACCTCGGTCAATATGGAGCAGGCATCACGACAATTGGGGCAGTCGAATATTGCAAAAAGCCCAAAGCGTAAAAGATTGAGCCGAAGTACCACGACCGACAGCAGCAAGGCTTTGCGAACACTGGCCTTTCTCGTGATAGCATTCTTCATCACGTGGTTACCAAGCACGTTGGTCCTCATCCTCCGGTCGGCACTGCCCACATGGTTCGTACACCTACCCTTTGAGATACCTCTTCGGGAAACGGTTCGATGGATTATGTTCTGCAATAGTACCATCAACCCATTGACATATGCCTTAGCTCAACCATTTCTTCGCAAGACTATCGTTAAGATGTTCTGTCGAGATTGTTAGACGCAATTACATTGCAGCACTTACTATCATTTACACCTAAACGCAGCCAGATTCTCTCGTGTCGTTATTTCTTCAGATATTTCTTAATTTGTTTGCGTGAATAGGTGTACTGGTTAGATTTTCCTCAGTTTCAGAGAAGAATGAATTCAAGATATTCAACATACTATGAAAATTAAATGTAATGAATTCGTCTTTTCACACAGTCATTTATTTTCCTTTTTATGAGTGACAACATCTCGCAATTATTCCTGTCATCACATCGTACATTCTTTGCCAAATGTTGATGTTAGCATTAGTTATAGTAATGAATAGTATATCTAATAATATGATAGTTCTTTGATTGGCATATCAGCTGATATCATGTGTCTCTAGATCATGTAATGGTTGCCCCTTTGGGGCATCTAGAGCCCTAAAATCAGAAGGTCTGAACGAGAAATAACAATAATGACAATAACGATAATGATAATATAATGAAAATAATGATAGTAATATTTGTATTTATATGGTGCTTTCTGCGGGTATTTCTAATCGCACAGGTGCTATTTATACAAGAAAATTAAGAAACAAAATAACCTAAGGACAAAGCAAAACCAATTTAATAGGAACGAAAAAAAAAATGCATAAAAATGTGATACAATAATTAATAACTAACCGTGTGCGCATGCAAAAATAAGAAAGAATACAACTGATTAAAAACAAAGAGTTATGAGAGGATTTTGAATTATTCGACAGATGAGGCATTCTTATTATAAAAATGGAGTTTATTCCAAATGATGGGAGCAATGGAAGAGAAGGCCATAACCATCGTCTTTATTTCGTGTGTAGGCCTATATAAGATTTTATTGCATATATTAAATTCAAATCTTTTTTGTTCTTCGTATTTCGTTTTGAAACACGCTAATAAGTACCGGCCTAATAAATCTGAAGAAAATGAACCAGTGCTTCATACTTCACGAGAGTATCCTTCGTACATATTTCCTTGGGAAACATACCATGTCATAAACCACCAAATCCAAAACCCCGAAATGTGGTAGAGTAGAAGTCCGTTTTTTTAAACGAAATTATATGTGACCGCCTGCATGGTTCAACACCCACAAGAAGTAGGCCAAAATTGATCTTTACTTTTATTTCACACAGTCAGCGGCAGTCTCGAAGAATCATCTCTAAGCTCTAAAATGATGTATAACTAGCTGAAATCGGGACCATCTTAACCCATTCCAAAAGTGATTGAAAGAAGAGAGAGGGATGCAGCTTCATAGAACAGGGGAGAAAGAAGATTTAAAGATTAGGGTCACTCAGGCGTGGTGTACACAAGTATCACTGAAAATTACAGTGAAAGCATCGCCTGTCCGACTCAACATGGTCAAGGAAAACTGCTAATATCTCGACTTTGGTTTTCTCTTTCGCCGCCAGATTTATAGTAGATAGAGAAGACATTACACTATAGGTAAGACAAACTTTAAAAATTTGAGTCGATCAATACAAAATGACAATTTTGGTCCATTACAGAGAATCCCTTTGCCATGTTTGCGACTTTTTGTGTGTTTTGAGCAGGGCAGTCACATAATTATCATACATACATACAATCAAGCAAACATAACCGTACAGCCACAAAGATGCAATCATATTTTCATACACTATGCTTCTGTGTGATATGATGCAAAGGCTCTCATGTCGACTGTCCAAGATGGCGACCAAGAATATGTTCCAGCAGACGGACTATTGCAAGACTTCCATAATGCTTTCTAAAACAGCTACTGACCGCATGCAAACATCATTCACCAGACATATTTCTGTCAAAATCATGTATCACACTGCTCTACCAAACTACATATACAATATGTAGTACTATAAAATACATGTGCAAGCAATATGTATTCCCTGCGGCGGGCCATATGGAAGATGATAAGTAACAATCTTCTTAATGTTTTCCTAACCAGCTCAGCTATAAGAATCAGAGTCCCTTAATAGCACCCCTCCATCAGGCATATTGTTTCACCAAAAATTAATGATGTCTATGCATCAGGTAGTGAAGATATAGAAGACAATTTCATTTTGATTCCTCTTATTCATGTAAGAATTTCAAAAATTACATCTATACCATAATTCTGCAGAGCAAACAATAGTAAATATAAAAAGGGGGAACCTGCGTACTTAGAACTAACTTTTCGTAATGGATAAAGTTACAGAACCCATTTCGAACAGTCCGGGGTATACCACGTTTGAATGTCAAAATTAAGATAATGTCGTTAATAACTAACCTCTAGAAAAGAAGATGCTTATGTGAGTAGGTCCCCAGACAAAAGTCGACACATACACACACAACGCACGCAAGAACACACAACTAAGATTTAATAAGAATCCTCAGGAATGACGAAAATCTACGAAATTGTCACCTTAACAAAGGTTGGTAGAAAATAAATGATTAGGTCACCCTGACCATTCCACATGAAAAAAAGAAGAAGAAAGTTTGTAAGTGACATGTTAGGCTGCCTTTGTAATACAAGTGTACCTTTATTTCCAAGTTAGAGAAACCTTCATTACATATACAAAATAACAACAACAACAACACCTCCAGCATATTTTTTTTTTTTTAGTCGAGGCCTACTTTTTGGCTCATTCGGGTTTATTGTTTGAAAAGGGATTTTGGACCCCCGGGTTGCTCTATAGCCATCTGTCGTCTAGTCACAATAGCCGGTACTACCAACAGGTCGATGCACTTTGGTCTTGTTTAGGATAGCCAGTTTTTCAAAGGGTGGCAAGGTGACTCAGTCGGTACCGTATCTGCCTCGCAATCGAATGGCTCAGGTTCGGGTGCGGGTTCGAATCCGAATGAGTCTTTACTGAGCAATTTGTGTGTTGTGATGCCGTCTCCTCTAGCAGAGGCAGAACACTCTGTCCCTACGATAGAACTTAAGATGAAGGTTCCATGAGTGAGAGAATCACATCCCACGGACGTAAAAGATCCCGCCTCATTTATCCACCGCAAAGACCAGGAAGAATAACCCAGTATGTGAAAATTAAGATAATGTCGTTGATAACTAACCTCTAGAAAAGAAGATGCTTATATCGACCGTCCCAAGTATAATAAGTCATACCCCGTCAGCGATATTTTCTCAGTCACAATACGCTCAATTGTTCATATGTAATCACAAACACACATTAAAAAACTACGCTTACACATACGAACATGATAAGAGAACAATATCACACCATCTCTGAATGGACTTAAACGAACAGCAAAATCAGATGAAGAGAACGGTTGAAATGTCATCCACATTTGTTATATCTAAATAATGAAGCAGAATGGATTCGAGGATAATAAACCACATTTATTTTACAATTAACAATAAACACAGCTACAATGTATTTCTACCATGGTAGTTACTGAGGCTTTCGGAGCTCATCATTTACAGCATGACGACTGGGAGCTGAAATACCATGTCAAGGGTGCCGTTTGAGTACCTTGAAAATTGATTTATGATTAAGTATGTTATCACTACAGCCAGTAGCAGTAATATGATATTATCGTTATCATGATTATCCTGTTGATAAGTATTGAAGAACCTTGTCGTTGATGTGATAGCGTTCATTAAAGGAGCATTCCGAAAAAAGGTAAAGAAGCAAACGAGAAACCAACTACAATACACTCAACGAACATATCAGGGAAGACCACAAGATACGATGGTTAAAGAAGTCCTCATTATTTCAACATGTAGTGCAAATTAACTTAATTCTTACTTTAAAAACAAAACAAAACAACGCTATCAATCGAAGTCAAGATATAACCACTGGGCATTAGATTAATCATATACGAAAGACACAGACAATTTCATACGAACGCAAACAGAATCGATGCCCTAATTCGGCTATTGAATTAGGCTTATTTCGCCGCCAGTGAAGAATTAACGACGTATATACTGACATCACGGAAGGACGAATTCTGGAATGCGGCGGTTTGTTTTCATTCTATTGAGCATAAGCAAGACCGGCTGCTCTTCTGTGTTATAGCAACGACTATTATGATTGAGTAGGCGTTGTCCATCCACAAAAGACAAATTTCCATACGTCTATACTGGCGATGGCAATAGTAGGGGAGGCGGATTATACCTCATGCAAAATCCTCTCCAGTTCTTGGGAAGAAGAGAAAGAAGGTAAATAGGAATTAGTTTCATCTGAAAGGGGAAAATCCATTCCTTGTCTTACACTTGATTGTCCAGAAAACCCCGGGGTCAGAAAAATACTATATTAATCAAAGTTTAAGAGGAAGGTGGCTTCCTGGAAAGGCTGTTTGCGCAAGAGTAAAAAAAGAAAGAAAGATAATATTAAAAATATATATAATAATATAATTTAAATTCTTAGATAAGAGCAACAACGTTAACTTTAGATATAGCAAAGAGAACAAGGTTATTGAAAGGTTGGCGTACTTGTCGCCAGTTGTATTTTTTTGTAATAATTGTATGGCATCACAATAATTCTCAGGGGTTTTTCTTTTTCTCCTTTTTTTTTTTTTTTTGGATTTCTCCATCCTGACATTGCTCGTCTGTAAAATGAAAGAGTCGATTGGCTGCAGAAGGGTAACTGCTTCGTTAACCATGCTGAATTGCTTTTTCTTTGTCTCTTAAGCTGATTAGGGTACTCGTTATAATGAGGAGAAGAAGAGATGGACATATATGAATACTACATACTTGATAACACGAGTTCAAGGATGAAGAAGTCATATCGATCATAATTTCAAAAAATGATACTTCACTGTGATATTTTTGATAATTTCACTTTACTAATATATACCATAATGATAGGTCACCGATTACAACTAATGAACGACGCAATACAAAGACTCCACTACCTTTTCAAAGTCTGTTTTTCAAACATAATGATACACAACTATAGATCCTTGCTATTAATTTTCTTTTCAATAGACCTTTTTATAAAAGTATTCATTTTGTAATGCAGGCACAAACGATGATACTTTACTTTCTTCCGACGCTTGTGTTTATTAATGTGGCTGGTTATATTGCACATCATCACATATTACGACGACAGTGCCGTAGACGGCTCGTCAGACGTGGGGAGTATGACTTGCGGCCCAATGAAGCAATCACAATATTTGTTCAAAGAACCACACACACACACACACACACACACACACACACCTACACACACACACACACACACACACACACACACACACACACACACATGACCATACGTAGGAGAAGTGGCAGTCCAGTTTCTAGGCGGAGGGCAAGAAAATATTAAATACTGAACATTCAAGATACGGAGCGAAAAGACCGAGCGGGGGAGGGTGGGGGAGTGGGTATCAGCCCCTCCATCACAATGGAGATTTTGCATTTTTAGCTTTGGAATTCTAACGATCTGGTGCACATTTGTGGGGGAACATTTGGAAAGTTTTCAATTGAAAATAGGAAAAATTAATATTCAAGGGCATTGCGAAGGATGGTCGTATCTGCCATCTGTGTGTGTGTCTCCATTGTGTACCAAGCCGATGGGAATTGGAACAAAGGAGAGAGTGTGGAGCTTTTACATTTTTAGAATTCAACGATTTGGTGCACATTTTTGGGCGGTTGCGCAAAGCTGTCAATCGAAGACATTAGTATTCAAGGCAATGTGAATGGCTAATATGGTATTTGTCACATCGTTTTTCAGAGTCTGCCTCTTCACTATGTTTATAAGTCTACGGATATGGAAATTGGGGAGGGTGTGGAGGGTGGCCTTTGCATTTTCAGAACTGACATGCAACAATGCACACTTTTAGGAGAATATTTGGAAAATTTTCAATGAAAAATTGAATATTCAAGGACATTGCGAATGGCTAAATTGTGTTTTCTGCCACCTCTTTTTCCGTGTGTGTGTCTTCATTGTGTAGGCCTACTTTAAAGTTTATGGAGCTGGATCAAGGAGGAGGATGTGGAGTTGCTGCATTTTCAGAACTGAAATTCAATGATGTCGCACACATTTTTAGGGGAATGAATGGAAAGTGTTATATCCCAAGTAAGAAAAATGAATATTCAAGGAGAGTGAATGGCTAAATCTTAATATCTTTAACCGCCTTTTCGCGTGTGCGTCTTTCACTGTTTAACTATTTGAGATACAGAACGGGGGGGGGGGGAGGGGTGGTAGGAGGTATCACCCTCCCACACAACGGAGCCTTGGTATATTTAGAACGAACAATTCAGCGATCTAGAACATACTTTTTGAGAAATGTTATGAAAAAAAATGATTAAATCAAAGGCCATTCAAACATGAGTAACTACATCAAAATGGTAGATCGTGATATGTCTGCATATTATGCGTCTTTTCACTGTGTACCAATAGTTTATTCAATTCAAATTTTTCATATTTCCATTTCCATTTTCCCAATTATGAGATTACAAAATTATTGACAATAAAACAAGAATACAACATATATACAATCATGTCTTTTGATTGAAGAAGAAGAAGAAAAAAAAATATACTTGACACAAATGTACATGGTCATATCGTATGAAGATGTCACAAGTAAGTATGAGAAATATGATGGGGCCTACATAAAAGCTTTAAAGCTTGTAAAACTGTAGGTTCCCGAGTTCATAGGCATATAATTACACGGAGAACGGATATGTTTGTCTTGACCAACTAAAATTATACCAGTACTAAGATCGATAAGTAATAAACTAATGAACCACATAGATATCGCACAAACCAGACTGTATGCGGACCTCGCAGTCTTTGAACAAAAAATGTTATATATTAAAAGATGTATCGGTACCATAAAATAACTATTGCGGTGAGGCGGTGGAACTAGCGGGGGAAGGTGTGGGATGGACCTCCCCCTCCTTCACGTGGAAGTTTTTAGATTTTAAGAATTGAAATTCACTAGCGATCTGGTGCACTCTTTTTGGTAGAATTTTCACAAAGTCTTCAATCAAAAAAGAAAGGAAAATCAATATATACGGTATAACCGATAACCGAAGTGTTCAGTATTTGTGCAATTCTGACGCGCCCTTGAATGACAAAGGCGCTCGATTAGGCCCTACTGTATGCTAGTTTAAATATCACAAGACATGTTATAAAAAAAAATAGTAATGATAACAATAACAGTAAATATTTATGCATTCACCCCATCCCCGTTGAATACGTCTGTTGATAAACATTTAATGACACCGTCCAATTAAAGAAAGAAGTTTTTTTTTCTTTTTCTGGATCAGAATTATGGAAATAAAGATGAGGTGAACAATAATCATAATGATAATGATAATGAAAATGATAATAACAATGATGATAAGAAAAAAGAAGAGGAGGAAGAGGAAGAAGAAAAAGAAGAAAAAGAAAAAGAAGGAGAAAAAGAGTGATAATCATAAAAAAGACGATGAAAAGAACACCACTAATAAAAAAATATTTCCCCGAAACCTTGGGGGGGGGGGGGATAATTACTCATGTCATCCCCCGCCTTGTGAGCTGGGGGATGCATACCCCCCACCTCCCCCCCCCCCCCCCGTTTACGCCCCTGTTCGATGCGCACGCACTCATGCATATTAATAGGAACAGACGTCATTGCGAGGTTGTTTTTTTTTTTAGATGGTTTTTGAGTTTCAGGAAAGGAAATTGAAGCTTTTTATTCCGTCTGTAACAGAGATTGTAAGAATCGACAAATGGCACTGAGTATTTATTACGCAGCGTGAGAGCAGAAATTCCTACCCCATAGTTGCCTGCTCCGCGAGTATATGCATCATATGATCAGCCGTCCCCAACGCGCCATCCTTGAATTGCACCCTCAAAATCCTCTCATCTAGAAAGGTAATGTAAGTCAACCGTTTAACTGTTTGACCTCATTTGTTTTTGTATTAAAGTTTAACAATCTATTTATCAAAATAATTTATCAGCTTTTGAATAGGTTTTTGGCGTGTTTTAAAAAGTATTCCCGTGATTCTTTTTCTAATGTTTTCGGAGGCATGTCTCATGTCTAGTGCTCCGTTTTTAAAATCAGCATTGCTTGTATAAGATCAGAGGTTTAATCATATTAAAACTTACAGCTACGAATAAAATAAAACATGAAATCATCACAAATCACGCTTTGCATTTAATACCTTCTAGGAAAATATGAAACTACAGTGCATTAACTTTACCGAATTTCGAAGTGGATTTGGACAATCTGGAAATCATCCAGTTACTCCATGTCAAGGGGAAATTAAGCGTTTTCATAATGTAGGACTCTATCATATAAAAGTTTATGAAAGTATTAAGATGTTATGTTTGAATGTTCTTTTCTTCTACAGTTTATCAATGCTAAGTGTAACGATGGACAACACGCCATATAATAATGAATCAATTGGCATCATGCATTCACCGAAGCTACCTTCTCTGTCTCTAAGCTGGGAGGTAGGAGTCGTTTTTGGCGTCACCCTGTGTACAATAATGGGAAACTCGCTGATACTGCTTGCATTTGCCTCTGAAAAGAAACTGAGGACCTACAGTAATTACTACATCATCAACATTACCTCGGCTGATCTGTTTGTGGGGTTGGTGTGCATGCCAATTCGTTCCATGATATTTCTGTTTGATGGTCGATGGGTATTTGGACAAACCTTCTGCCACATTTCCATCACTTTCCACAACGCTCTGCCCGGAATCTCCACCTTTGGTGTGATAGTAATTAGTATTGATCGCTACCTAGCAACCAAATACCCGCTACTGCATCACCGGAATAAAAGTAAGAGGGTCGCTGGGGTTGTTAACATAATGACCTGGGTAATTCCACTGATGCTATGGCTCGGTGTAAGCACGATCTGGGACCTGGTCAGCCCGAACGAGCGTCAGAATCAGGCAGGTTTTTGCCAGCCTAACTACGTCGAGAATCTTTCGGCAAGCATTGTTATCGTTCTTCTGGCAGGATACCTTCCTGGTTTGACGATACTCCTAATATCCATTCAGATTTATCACAAGGTGAGATGGTCAGGCAGAAATCCCCTTGCTTCCAGGGCTACCAAAGACCTTGTTGGAATAAATCAACACACGGGTACAACCAGCTCGGTGAATTCAGAGAGAGGACCACGATCCCATGGCAGTAAGGCTTTGCGAACACTAGCCTTTCTCGTGTTAGCTTTCTTTATCACTTGGACACCAAGCACGGGGATCCTCATCCTTCGGTCTGCAATACCAACATTGTTCGTAGGTTTGTCCTTTGAGATAGCACTTCGAGAAACTGTTCGATGGGTTATGTTCTCTAACAGTGCGATCAATCCATTGGCATATGCGTTAGCGCAGCCGCTCGTTCGCAAAGCTATCAAAAAGGTGTGCTGTCGAAGATTGTGTTAGCCAAATGCACAGAATTTAAAGACGATTAACAAATTGTAGTAATAAAGGGACGGAAGCAATTTTCTGTCATACATGATATTCAAAAAAAAATCTAATTTAGCAGGGAATGAGGAGTACTTCAGCAGATCTATACGCTAAATAGCACTGTTGTTTTTAATAATAATATAGTCATTTCAGCTTAAATTGGAGTCGACTGTGCTTTCCTAGGGATTTGCGGTACCTCCCTTCAGTTAGAGGAAATTCATCAACACAAATATTGTAATCAGTATTACTATTTGTTTGTAAATATAATTTGAAACGTGTAAAAATCTATTCTTGAAACGTCTAGGAACAATCTATTGTATCTAAACCGGTAAGAAACCTGGCCTAATTCTGCGATTCAAATCTTAATCGATGTTTTACGGGGTTTTTTAGGTTTTAAAGTTTTTGAATTATATGTACAGATGCATATAATATGTTAGTGTCATCGGTCATTAATATAACTTCTTGAAGAATGTGATATGACATCATTAATATGTAAAAGTATACATTTCCAGCTCAAAGATAAAAAGTATCATGATCTATTGTGCCAAATGCTTTCAAATGATCCATACATATAGGAGTTAAATGTTCTTTATCTTTAAATAATTCAGGAACTTCATCTAACTGTTCAATTATTGCAAGGCCAGTGGGGTATACCTTCCAGAAACAAAATTGATTTGATATAAGTAGATCATTCATATAGAGGAAGTTATTAAGCTATTTTGCGAATATTCTTTCCAACAATTTTAGGTAAACTATACAGGCATTTTAGATATTGGTTTGTAATAATTCAGAAGAAATGGATATTTCTTTTTGGAAAAAAACAACAGGATCACCTTTCATTATTTTCAGGAAATTTAGACATATCCCTGAGGTGAAAGCAAGAGAATATTAATCAGAGGGGTGAAGGTTGAGGTGTAAATTTTCTTCAGTTTGACTCCCGCTACTAATGAAATTTGTAAGACAGCAACTGTTACACTGTAATTTAACAAACAACTCGGGAACAGGGTTCCTTTTTTCCGACAGGTTTGTTTAATTACAGATCAGCAGTTACACTTTTAAGCATTTCATTTGTAGAGAGAGACAAATTGAAGAAAAATCCCTGAGGTGACATAAAATATATAAGACAAAGATGCAGGTATTGTTTCATCATTTTCTTCAGTAAACAGACGCTAGTGCAACCCGACCTCTATATCTACTGCTATTCAGGATCTCGATGATTTTCAATATTTCCTCTTTATCTGTTGCGGTTAGAAAGAGACAAGTTTTTTATGAAAATAGAATGGGAGAAAAGTTGATATTCTATTTTAGTGCTTAATAAAGACCAGTGCTTGTGAAATGTAAATTAGAAATTAACACTAATCATCATTGATGATATTTATAAAACGGTCAACAGGAAATAAATGAGTTTTTTTTTTACCTGTTTTTTTAATCATGTCTTCTTTCTTATATATAACTAATACATTTAACAATGAATTCTACATGTATTACGAATCAAATTAGTAAGCATATTTCGGTATTACTTGTGATAATGACATTCATCACATTGAGTTATAGGTGCTAGTTTATTCAGTGTATCGTTGACATTTAATTCAATTCAATTCGTACATTTTCATTATTTTTTTTCAAATAAAGTATAACACAGAATAAATCAAGAATGGAAGTATATTCTAAAGTTGACCCTGATTGACTCCAATTTGGGAGTAGCAAAATACTTGATGGTTTAAAAATCCACAATAATATGCGTTTAATATTAGAACAAAGGCAACAAAAACATTTTGGCATGTTTAATGTTCTGTTCAAATAGTCGCCGTACCTAAGCGTCTTTCCTCCACTAGTTCGAGATCTTTAGAGAGGGGCGGTTT
The DNA here is from genome assembly GCF_964275005.1 of Diadema setosum. Taxonomy (NCBI): domain Eukaryota; kingdom Metazoa; phylum Echinodermata; class Echinoidea; order Diadematoida; family Diadematidae; genus Diadema; species Diadema setosum. Next base: position 29,223,681 of record NC_092697.1, read on the forward strand.
GTAATACAATGCCACTTTGAATCAGACGTTGCAAATAACTAACTGAAGATAACATTTGCTATAGCCTGTGCAAGGCTGTCCAATTTACTCAAAACCACTTTTGAAATGGGATGCTTTTCTATGCAAGAAAAGGCAATTACTGTGAATGAGATAAATTCTCTTTTTTAATAATAATAATAATAATAATAATAATACAAGGTACTTATAATGCGCCAGTTCCACATAGTTAACGTGATTTTTTTTATTGACGATACGATACAACCTTTCTAATAGATAAACATTTCAGCAGTATCCATGAAGCGTTAAAATAAAAATTCATTTAACTTGAAAAAAAAAACAACTAAGTCAGTCTATACATTTACTTGCTAGCTTATACTCTCATATCCAGGAAATTGTGCTAATGCACAGAGGCAATGTATTTACCGGAAGTGGTAATTCATTAAGAATTGATATACATATTAGTTGGTATGTCATCACTGGGTGAAAACGAGTGCAACTTTAACGATAAAAAGTTAAAAAAAAATCAAAGAGCTGAAAAAAAAAATACAGAGAATTAATGCTTTTCAATGCCTCCGATTTATAGTGTTACTGTAATCTTGTAGATGCTATATTTTTTCATGTTACCCAAGATTGGCCCAGTGATTTTCGATTGATTTTTCTTTTTTTTATTATTCATAGAGTCTATGTCCCTTCCACACTGTATAAGGAAAGAGTTTAATACTGCAAAACTTTTCTTCACCGATAGAAGATATAGTTAAAAAGCAGAAGGTAAGGTGCAGGTTATACCTGTCAGGATGTCACCATGCATACATATATAATTATATATGACGAAGAGTGCGACAACCTGCTTGTACAATTGTGACTTGTGAGCTCCTCCGGCAGAAGGAGTTTCCTTAATTTGCCGTTTTGCTTTATCGTATATATATATATATATATATATATAATATAAATATATACATTTCTTCTGACATACCTGAGTTTCATAACAGTTTCAATTAGGCGTGGTGTATAAATGATCACCGTCTTTCAAACAAGCATGCAATGTCCCCAAGCATGGAGGAAAGAGATGTGTGTAATGATAATTTTCAAAGGGAAAAAAAACTCATCCTCCAAAACGCACAACCAAAACAAAGCAAAACAGAAATAAACAACGAAAAGCATATCATTTAAAGTTTGGTAGACCGGGAAATGCAATAACTTTTATAATGATAGAAAACTGTAAGCGGTAAGTGGACAAAAACGATTGATATATAAAGGTTAATCGTGTTTAACTTACGAACAATGAGAGAAAGGATGTTACGGTTCCGACCAAAATAAGGCTAATCACCTGGCATAATATTGATCTCGTATAGAAGAAAAATGCTAACCATCTTTCAAAATATTGGCAACAGATGCCTGACTTCCAATTCTGAAGGAGATGCATATCATTTCGATGAAAGAACGGTATTACAATGACTCTTAGTAATGTCCGGATCCTCAATGCGGCGGTGGTTTGTTACAATTCAATCAGCATCAGACGTTGAAATGACTAGCGTAAGATAGCATTCGCTGACCTGCGTAAAGCCGATCGCTCTACTCGAAACCACAAGGGCGATTGTATGGCTTTTGAAAGGATTTTTTTCCCCTGCATGAATACGCGTCGACTAGGCATCAACAGATTTACGTCTGCGAGCAGTGGAGTATTACTGATGTGAAATCTTTTTGTCTAGATCGACAAGAAGTCCACACGTGAAGAAGAGAAATATTGCAAATATGAATAGTTCAACCGAGAGGGAGAACAACATTCATTCTTTACATCACTGCTTCCTTGATTATACGCAAAGCTTCATATTGGAAAACAGCAAGAACTTAGAGGCATTGTGTCTGCCAGTATTGAGCAGGGGCTTAGTGGTGAATCAAAAGATGGTAAAGAATGATTACACCATGAGTTGCCATAGGCGCAAAATCTATTCATTTTTTCTACTACTGTTCATCACCTTTTATTCTAATAACGAAATGTTATTGAATATCATTAATAACGACAATGTTAATGGGAGGGGAGACGATGGATAAGGTTGATTGTAGGTAGATACTTATTGTCGATGTTTTTTTTTTTTTACTTTTTGTAATTTTTTACAAACACTCGTCCCTTGGAAAATAATGCACCATCAAACCATCAAGATATCTCGCATTGTCTTCTTCTGTTGCTCTCTCTCTCTCTCTCTCTCTTTCTCTCCTTTCTCCTTAGGTTGCGTGCTCTTCTGTCAATGGACGAGACGAGGTCAGTAGACTGCAGCGTTTTGTCGTTGGGTTGACAATACAGAAATCAAGAAAAAAAAAAGCAAAAATTGAAACCGGACATAACCGATTTGTTTTTACCTTATCTCTTGATCGTCCAAGGAAACCTATTGTCAGTAAAACTATATCATACAAAGCCATAAAGGCAACGTGTCTGACAGTAACTGATGGCTACGATAGAAGTACAAAGGAACTAATGGACTAATGATGAAGTATTGATAACGGCTGCCGCAACGAAATCTATATGTACCGGAAGTGTACCAACAAGGTTATAAATCACTAGCCGATAAAATAAATTTTAAATTGACTCGGGGGGGGGGGGGGGGGCAATAAATTTGGTGTCAATTTTTTTGGTCTCTGGGGTGTGGTTGCTGCACTTCTTGAGGGATTCCACTAAAATTATTCTGTGGCTTTAATATGTTTGTATATATTAGTGAGTTGTTATATTACATGTCTTAACTTGCCTTTTCAGGGGTCTTATTATACAAGCTTGCTTTTCTAAGACCCCTCCACTTTACATCTATAATGCATCTACATGCATTGTCAATTTATATTCAAATATTCTGCAAATTGTTTTAATCGCATATATTCAACAATGTATTCCTTGTTAAATATTACTGTTTTTATGTAAATTTTTGTATTGTGGAAACTTTGAATAAACTTGAAACTTGAACTTGAAACTTGAAACTGGTCTCAAATGGGGAATTCCTTCTTTCTTTACAAATACTGGTCTCTTGAAAAGAAAAAAAAGTGTCCTCAAAGCCACCAAAGTATTATTCTTTGACTTTCTCAATAAGTTTCTCTCTCTCTCTCCCTCTCTCTCTCCCTATCCCTCTTTCTCCATCGCGCGTTTGAGTGATCCGTCAGGAACTGCAGTCGGCTTCTGAAAACTGCAACGCTCTACCAGTAGTGGATACTGTTTGGTCAAAACCTTGACATTGCACAAGTCGAACAAAAAAAAAAATAAAAAAAATCAGTTCTTCAGTTTTCTTTCCTTTCCTTCACCTCTTCATACTTCGGGGAAGCTGAGGTCAGTCAAACTATAACATATTTTCCAGAGACATGAAGGGGTCCTTTTTTTTTGTTGGAAATGAAAGAATTAATGAAAAATATGATACCTCATTAGCAGCAACAGCATCTATAGATTTTGGAAATAATGTACAACATACAAAGCTATTCATAGTTGTAGCAAACTTGTCGTCAATATAAATCATTTTGCACAGTCTTTGTAATTTATGTGAACTTTTCTTTCTACAGTTTTTGATTTTCTGTGCGAGCGCTTGCTATTGAAAGTTGGTATTAGTTATAATTAGAATGTGTTTATAAAGCATGCTCAACTTCATCTTAATGTGATAATCCCTTCATTACCAAAATGATATTACATTCATATGTATCTCTTTTGATAATTTACCTGTGTCTTTATTAAATGCTTGATTATGTTCATCGCATAATTGTTGTACTGATTTCGTGACATCTGTATATACGAACATTTCATTGTATTCCCAATTATTTGTTTGTTGGAAATGAAATAAATCAACTTGAAACTTGAAATTTCAATTGTTGCTGTTATGGAGACTTATATCCTGGGGTTTTTTTCACATTCATTTCCCCGAGCAGTGCTTGGTAAAGCTTAAATGCTTGAATAGACCCTTTACATCACAGCCTCTATATTTTTCCAGAGTATATACATTCTTGTAATATCAAGATAGCTTTGGAAATTCCGTTTGGATTAAGATAATAATAATCGTATAATTTATATATATAATATTTGTAATGTAAGACCCCCTGCTATCAATAAAAGGGAAAACAAAGTAAAGCCTGAATCCGATGATCTCAACCTATAAAACTCTACCCTCTCTTTAACATAAAAAAGTGAAATGCATATGTAGGGCTATGTTGTTTCATTTACTTTCCATATATCTGTCAATTTACATATTATTTTAATGTTTAGTTCGTGTGATAATTGGTAGGCCTAACAGTACAACTATAATAAAGTGCATTAGACCTGACTGTTGGTTAATGTGTTTAACATAATGCCATATATCCTATAATGATAATTACATAACATTATCGGACAAGAGACTAACCTTTCAATCTGACGTGGGAGAAAAGTCTCCCCGAGTTTCTTCGCCAAGTTCATTCGCTTGTTCCCAATGCATTGCACCTTAAATCCTCTCAAGTGCAGGAAAAAACAAAAAACAAACCATACACAGGCAATCAACCAAATACTCAAACAACAAAGAACGAGCGCTTGTCAAAACGCACATAAAAAATTATTACAGTTTAAGTAAGGTGAGTATCGCTTTTTTACCCAAGAGAGCAATCTTAGTGGTTAAAACGTCTTCGCAGCTACTTCTAAAAATGAAGAGTTTGTTCGCAAAAACCGATAAGTCCATATTTGCCAAATGGAGATATTTGCGATTAAAGGTAAAAAAAATAAAGAGAATAATAACAAAATTTTTGTTTCTTTTGACCATAACTTCAAAAATGTACCTATTATGTAGTGACCAATATATCATCTAAAAGGTATTATTTTGTACTCTATGACAGAGACCGTACTTCAAAGTCTTCAAAAATGGACTTATCGGTTTTTGCAAACAAACTCTTCAAATATTCCCTATAGGAAAAGAGCCTATTTCAGTGGGCATAGTTTTCATGACTTGCAACACCGTTCAAACGGTTCTCAGTATACTGAATTAAAACCGTTTAGCGATGTTGTTTTTTGTTTAATAGCTATGAATGAATAATTATGAATACTAGTAGTTGGTTCATAACAGCTTCTTTTCTCAATCCGTGAAAGAGATATTTCAAACAAAGCTGTAATATTTAAATAGGTGATTATCGCAGCCGAACTTCGACTGAAGCGCATATTTTGTCATATATGAATAATTCATGCGCATTCAATATCGACAATATTGATTTTTTTTTCACCATTCATTTGAACGACGTGCTCAGTGGTGTGCTAGTACTTGTTTACTTTAATTTGTTTATATCTCTGATTTCACCATGTAGCTTTATTTGAAATTGTTCTGTTTATATGTTGTGCTTGATGTGTTTATTTATAAACATCATTCAACGCCCAGAGTAAGACGGATGGACCATCATGTCCAAAGATTAGAAATCAATTGATACAATATTAATCGCAGTCAGCTCTCTTGTGTGACTTCAACCTTTTTTCCTGTATATCTCTCTGTGGTTTGGAAACATTTATGTTAATTTCAAATGCATTGAAGAGTAGTATATATATACATAATGTAGAGTATGAAATAGTACCAACGTTTAAAAGGCACCAATTTCATTAATTACAGACAACATTATATTAAAAGCTTTGTCCCACATATTCTATTTCTACGTGATCAAAGTATCTGTGATGCTCAACAGGAATTGATATTCATCTTCTCATCTTTGACAACAAAAAAGACATCATGTCATAAACGATTTTGTGGTTAAATGTTTTGACAGATTCACAGACGTAGTTGGATACTTTCTGACATTTTTATCTTGTCAGAAAATCTTAAAACACTTTTACTTTATGTAACAATTTAAGTCATCTGAGAAAACTAGATCAAAGTCTATTTAGGCGTTTTATCTTTTTCTCTGTACTTGAAGAACCATATACGTTGAAGTAAATTTTAGCAATTTATGTTGTTTTATTAATTCAAATTTGAATTACGCACACAGACACATTCACATAAACACTCATTGCCCACGATAAGGGCGGTGAGTTGGCTCAATCGGTAGGGCGCCTGCCTCACGATCCTGAGGGCCCGGGTTCGAACCCGAGTCTGGACTGAGCAATGTTGTGTGTATTCAAGCATACCGTCCCCTCTAGCAAGAGGCAAAACACTCTGTCCCTCGGATAGGACATAAAATGGAGGTCCCGTGTATGAGAGAGAAACAACTCATGCACGTAAAAGATCCCGCATCATTCATTCATCGCAAAGAGCAGGGTGTTTAACCCGGTGAAGTGGTCCCGCCTCACATCCAACTGGACCCCATGGAAGACCAGCTTGACGTAGCTGAACATGGGCTATCCAGCCATCTTCTCAGATGGAAATGAACAAACAAATAAACATTCAAAGTTTTATTCGAGCTCTATACGAAAAGTGCTTTTTTTATTATACACTCGACAGCGTAAGTACAATATGGTATAAATCCCAAATATAGAAGGGAGCTAATGTAATATTGTACTGGTTCTCCGATTGTTTCATTTCCTCTTTATTTTCTTATCTGAGAAGATAGCTAGATATTCAGATGTGCACAAGATGATCTACATTTGGGTCCAGTTGGATGTGAGGCGGAGCCACTTCACCGGCTTCTACATCCTGCTCTTTGCGATGAATGGATGTAGCAGGATTTTAAACGTCCATGAGTTATGACTGTCGTACACACGAGACGTCCATTTTATGTCCTATTCGTGGAACGGGGTGTTTTTCCTCTTCCTAGAAGCGACGGGATGATCACACACAACATCGCTCAGCTAAACTCGGGGATCGAACCCGGGTCCTCATGATCTTAATCAGACGCACTATCAACTGCGCTTAATCACCGATTAAGCATACTATCCAATATTGCAATATAACTCAAAACATATCGTAAACAGACAGTTTGGGAATACTCGCTGAGTACATCCAATAAACATCTTTTAACTGTCTTCTTTAATGAAATAAAAAGAACTGTCCACCTGTTCACCTGTACCTCGGTGAGAAATATTTTGTCATGCCTTACTGATCACTGATCCAGGTGAACTAACTTTGTGTATTAAAGCCTTTAGTGAAAGCAGACAGACCTCTCCTTTCCCCTTCTCCTTTCTTCTATCCTATCTGTACGCAAGTCATCCTTCCCTCCTATTTTTTCCTACGTGTATTATGTATGATGGCTGCACGCAAATCAAGCCACGCTTTGAGCTGTAGCCCTACTGTATCATTCATTGTACGGTTGTATTGCTGATATGTTTCTGCTGTATATTGTGAAAAGGCAATGATGAAGAAAAAAATGTTTATTGATGTTCATGAATATGTATGGCTCCCACAATGTATGTATATACATGTAGGTCCTACATGTATGTTCATGTACAATGATAATACAGGAATCAATAAATAAAATCAAATCAAATATCCGTATTTACGATACATAATTCCGCATCACAAAACAAACACAAACTCGCCAGATATGAATTTTTAGTTACGAGCACATTCTGGGAAAGCAGACTCTATGAAGCTTAAAAACGATGTATATTTTATTTCAATTCGTCTCTCCTTACCTATCTAGATATTAGAAAGAAATCACACACTCCGGAAAAGTGGGTACTGAGAAAAGAGGCTCCGAAGTATTAGGGTCTATTCAAGCACCTAATCTTTGCTGTTTGGGCAATGAATGGGTCAAAAGTTGGAATTTTAAATGCATTATAGTAACAACAATGAAGGGATTATCGTATTTTGGTGAAAATAAGCATGCTCTATTCACACATTCTAGCCATAACAAGAGATGGAATAATGTGGTATCAAACATCAGAAAATTAACCTTCCGAACGAACGCCTGAATGAGTGATTGAAGAGAAATTACTTTACTAGAAAAAGAAAATATCAAAAACGAACGCGAAGGTTCCATTACAAGCATTCAAAGCCATGATCATGATTATATGACTGAGAGCGAATAAGGGAGAGAGAAAAAAACCCAGCAGATTCCATGACAATAACTTTCTACTATTGCGCTTTCATTACATCTTTTTATGAGCGAAGAGTAATATCTCATCGCAGCCGTTTCAAACGTTTGTAATAATGAATACCAGGTTCACGGGCACAAAGCTGAACCGTTCTGAATGGGAATCTGTCAGTTAGAATAAGCATACACTTCTCAGGAAGGAACCCATTATATTTTCCAATTTGACAAAAGCCGTTTAGAATTTGTTGTCAAATGGCTAAACTGAGATCATGCAGTTTTTTTTTTTATACTTTCGCTACGACTATAATGAAATATTATAAACCTTTTTAGGAGAATTGAAAGACCTATCAAAGAGAGAGAGAGAGTAAAGAAGAGGCATTTTAAATTCTATATCTTAGTGAATCCCTGTATTTCTGATGACTTGCCTTTGCTTTTTCGTGAAATAGATGTGAATAAACTTTTTTTGTAGGGTAAAGATTGTGACTCGCAATGACGTAGGTCCTTTTTTGTAGTTGTTTTGATAACTGGTAGTTTTGGAAATTAAGAAAAAGAGAGAAGAAAAAGAGAAGCCAAACTGACACCAGGGGCCCGTTGCATAAAAGCTACAATTATGGTAACTTTGCCATCCAATGGTAACTTCCATGGAATTCTTGATTTTGATTGGCTGTTGAGTATTGTTACCATGGTAGTTACCATTGGATGGCAAAGTTACCATAATTGTAACTTTTATGCAACGGGCCCCAGAAATTTTCATATATACCGTTTAATATGTAAACGAGTAATTCCTTGCATAAGCTTTTATAATTTTGACGCGTTTTACTGAAATGTTTGGGCCTTGTACAGGTTTTTCTTTTCAACAGAAAAATAAAATACCCGATTGCACTGACAATGTCCAACACTAAACTGTTCTACAAAGTACTGATTTAGATTGACTAAAAAAACTATTCACTTATATCAAGAGAATATTTGTGATGTAATGCAATTTTTTTTTTCATCATGAGGGTTGTAATGGGATTTTTTTTTCATCTCTACCTAATCTTACCAAGGGTGTTTCTTGCAATCAATGGGGCAAAAAACAAGATGTAAAACTCTATGAAATTGTCAGATTGAACTGTTTTTATGGAGACTCATTCACACATTCCAATCATGACTACTTAAAAGCTTTCAATGAAAGTCCATTTTTCTTTCAAATGTTTTCAGAGCTGAAAGTGAAGAGTGTAAAGGTCTTTTCGTGCACCAAATCCGTAAATCCTACAAAGACTACGGTAGATTACATGAGAAGTGTTCTACAAGAAAAATAAAAAAAATATATATATTTTTCCTATTATCATTTTATGACTTCAAACTGTAGAGTTATGAAGAGATGAAGAATCGCTCTTTCAAATAGTACTTAAAAAAAGACTAGGTTGACTCGCTTCACCTTTTCTGAGTTCTCACGTAAAAACAACCTTTTTTATTTTGTGATGCACGGTCATAGAATATGCATATAATATATACATACACATGTATATATATGCATTATATGTATGCAATAAGTATACTGGGTAAACAGGCTAGAATAATAGTCAGTTGTGATCGAATGAGGGCGCGCACATTCAGTTCATCTTTACAAATTGCGCGCGCATTTTCTCGCAAATTTTGAATGCAAAGATACAGCCAATCATCAATCATCTACTTATGTTCGTAATGGGATGCAGGAAAACAGTAATGGTACAGAGGTTGAATTCTGATTTTACCTCAGTATTGAAAGAGGACTGATGTGCTACAATCAAGACATTACTATAATACCACGTTTGAGGATATATAAACATGGGTCTGTTGGCGATATCGTCACTGCTTGAAGCTTCTTCAGTCTGCAGGTCCACGGTGATACAAAGGAATTCAGCGATGATGTCTTATCCGGTGTTACTTTTGACAACAAGGTAATGTCAACATATTTTATAATTATTCAACCACGTTTTAAATTCATGTGGATCATTTATCTTATATTCCAATATCACCCCTTATTTAGCCTGTTTTATATATATATATTTGCCGGAGAATTACATCAAGTAATTTGCAATCGAATATTTCAAAGTTCATTTTGTAATATTTTAAGAGACTGTGAAAATCGTCTTTCTCTCCTTATTCTTACTCTTTATCATATGGTATGTGTAAACACAGACTTTCATGCCCCTCTTTTAGAGGAATTGTTGACGTAAAAGACTTTCTACTTAATTGCGATGATTAGAATACTAAATTCACGTATCCTTTATTTTGTTTGTTGAAACTTTATTTTTCAACCTCATATATAATCCCTTTTCTATTAACTTCACATTTTGACTGGGTTTAAAGCTAAAACCAGTTTTTTTTTTTAATACATAATTTTGCTCTCAATCAAAGGCAAGAAATTGTGTGTAATAACGTAATCACAAGAAAAATATGAAAACTAAACACTCCTAAAAAAGGGAGAAATTGAAAATCACTTCCAGGTAGCGAAGCGACTTATAATCATATCTTCAAACAAATAAGCATTCGTAACCCAGGAAAACAATTGTTTCCAGAGATTAATTTTCAGAACAGAATTTGACATGTCTATCAAAAAGAATTAAAATTGCGATCAGAATTGAAATGCACACGGAGGTACATCTTTACACTATATGTGAAAATCATAATGTTACCATGCGTCACAAAACTAGCCAAAAGTGGCACAATCCGATATTGCACGAGGGCTCAAAATAGTTGAAAAGCCAACCTTATGTAATTTCTTCTAGAATTATTTTCTGAAACCTGAAATTGTATTTTCTGCCCCACATCTGCAATATACTTCTGTAGAATAGTGTACAGTATTAGTTATGTCAATAGAAGCCCTTTTCATTTCTTGGAAATCCTTTACACTCGTCACAATATCAACTGAAATAACTTTTGACAAAATGCTACTGTTTTGAAAGTTATAATTAGTCATTAATACACACTCTTGACTTAGCTTTCAGTTCTAATAACTTTTAAAAGGAAAGGTACTACTGCTTTGGAAATTTGTCAAGAATAATGCGTTAATAGAGTGGACACAATTACATCCCTTCATTGTAGTTCCTAAGGAGTTCTATATCTTGTTATTTTACCTTTTTTATCCCAGTCATTGCACATGACACTGCTTCTTGAGACTGAACTCTTGGGTAGACCCTAACATTCAAAGCCTCTTCTCTCATTAGCTTTTTGTCAGAGTTTGTGCTTTTCTTTATAGAGAAAGGTCATGAAAGTTACACCTTTTTAAACTCAGGGTCTGCTCAAAATCTGTTGTTTACTAAACTTCCAAACCTCATTACTTTTAGGTGGTTTTATGATGCATGGTCACATAATTTACGCAGACTCATATATTTATCAAAGGGATAAGTTGGGTAAGGGTTGAGCTTTTAACTTTTGCGAGATACCCACAAGCCACTCTGTGAAATGTTAAAGAGAAAGCAATTCTAAAAGAAATTCAACAGTAGTTTGATGAAAATCAGTTTTGAAATGGCTGAGATATCACAAAAACCCCGAAGTAAATCAAATCGGGCCATATAAAAGATGGGTCCCACTTTTAATTGTGATTGCTTTTTTGACATCTCAGTCATTTCAAAACCAATTTTCATCAAATAAACATTGAACTCCTCTTAAAACTATATACTTTTTCGTATTTGATAAGAAGTTTCTCAGTATCTCACGACAAAAAGTTGGAAACCTGAATCCCCACCTCAACCAAAACTATATCATCCCTTTAATAATGACCTTGCTGTATATTTCATTGAGTTCAACATAATATGGTTTTAGATATCGTTTTTCAAGGATCTTTCAATGACATGCATTTAAGGATTAGTCAAAAGAATCTGTCTTGTTTTAATCCCGCCATAGGTAAACGTGAACAAAAACAAAACTGATTATACACCAGCAATTATCATTATTATTACCATTATTATTATTATTATTATTATTGTTATTATCATTATTATTATTATCATTATTATTTAAACTCGTATGATTTTATTTTGGTTTGAACACTGCTGACGATCTTTTTTAGCACGTTGATCTACACAGAAGAAATGCCATTATTCTGCGCGTGAAATTCGAATCATATCATGAACCATGCATGTATAGAAATCGATTCGCTTTGATTGATCAAGCCACAGATTTTGAAGGAGGACTAATGAAGGTAAAAGGGACTAAACGTTTTTCTTTTTCAGCAACCCAAGACCCCATCTGGATAATTTCTCGACTAACGACGAGACGCAAGACATCGTCATAATTTCATCGACAATATCTCTGTCTGTAAACTGGCAGGTTGGAGTTTTGTTTGGTATTACGCTGACCACAATAGCAGCTAATTTACTCATTCTTGTTGCATTTTGTGCAGAAGGGAAATTATGGACTTACAGCAATTACTACATCCTCAACATGACGATAGCGGATCTCATGGTCGGACTTCTGTGCATGCCAATACGTGGGATGATATTCCTCTTTCAGCGTTCTTGGATTTTCGGTCAAACCTTCTGCCACATTTTCATCGGTATCCAGAATGCGCTGCCAGGTGTTTCCGTCTTTGGAGTCGTGATCATAAGCTTCGATCGTTATCTAGCAACCACGTACCCGCTACGTCACCTCCAATGGAAGAGCAAAAAGCTGGCCATGACAGTTAGTGCAATAACCTGGGTTATTCCACTATTACTGTGGTTTGGCATAAGCACGATATGGGATCTGGTCAAACCATTAAGCAGCATAACGGCATCAGGATTTTGTCAGCCAAACTACGCTCAGGATGTAGTGATAAGCCTCATTGTTGCTCTTCTGCGAGCATGTATTCCGTTCTGCACTGTGGTCTTACTCTCCATTAAAATTTACCACAAGGCGAGATCGACAGGTAGCAATGAACACGGGAAGAATGACTTCAGATCTCCGTTTGCACTTGGAAAAGGCAATACCTTTACCCCGAGAGTCGTTGCGTTAGATAAATGGAGAGCGGATGGTCATTCGGCGCTGGCCGACAGCGCAAGGTCTAGAAAGATGAACACAGACGGTAACAAGGCTCTTCGCACTTTAGCCTTTTTGGTGGTGGCATTCTTTATCACCTGGTTACCAAGCACATTGGTCCTCTTCCTCCGCTCTGCTGTGCCTACATGGTACCTGCAACTGCCCTTTGAGATACCACTGCGAGAATCTGTACGATGGATCGTGTTCTGCAACAGTATGATTAACCCCCTGGCATATGCCCTAGCGCAACCACTTTTTCACAAAGCTATCTTCAAGGTATGCTGTCGACGGGGACCGGGATAGTTCTAGTTAGAATATCTGAAGACGTAGAGATTTAGCTGTGAATCATATCATAGGCATCTATTTGAAATCTAAAGTGACAAATCTTTGAGGTTTGAAAACGTATCTTAACCTATTAGACACGTGACGACATGTCTATATCCCGTGTACAACATCACATATTGTACATGATTTTACGTTATTAGGCTACCTTGCGTCGATCGAGTAATGAACTATACATTAAAATAAAAGATATATATCATTAGAAAATGATGTCTATATGGGTCATATTTCAAATGGAAAAAACAAGAATTGAAATGTGGTATAGTATAATATACCTTCATCTATTAAGAAGTCACCCGATTACTTGCATCATAAAGGTTAATAAATCTTGATTCTTTTAAAGTCGACGATAGACAAAAAAGAAAAGAAAATGCTGATGAATTGCCTGGGGAAGTGGGTTTACATACAATAAGAAACGAGGTTACTACAAGATATACAGATATGAATAAATAGTGCTGTCAAGAAAAGCGATTCCTGCGTATAAAAGTCTTGAACAGGAAAACTAGGTACTATCTAAGTTTCCCCACTTCCTGACATATAAACTACAGTTCCTTATTCCGAATGTTAGTGAATACGGGGGAAAATGGTTCGATATTCCAAAGGTTTGTTAATTGAAAAAAAATATATATATAGTAAGTAGTACGCCCATTCTTTTATTTTATGTTTAACGAACCTTATTTCATTTTCGGATAAACAAACGCTCGGAATAGTACCCCAAAGGACTTAACAATTCATCAACAATGAGCATGGAATACTGTCCATAGACAGCAAAAAACATTTTGCAGGGTTTAATACCAGAAAACACATCCCAAATACCTAACCGTGATATTAATTTTTTCCACTCAGCAGTCTTATAATGATAACTATGCAGTTTTCAAAAGCTGATTTATCATTCCGGACCAAGTATATTATCTTATGTTACAGATGACAATTCACTGTTCTGCCAGTTTATGATATTCACTGATGATGAAAATTCATCTTGATCTATTTTGTCATTTCAGACGAAACAGCAGCGTTTTATTATAAATTACAATCACCTTACTTTTACATAATCAATCCGATTTGTAATGCTTTCTACATAATTTTTTCCCTTCCACAGGGTGTTTTATTCATACACGTATTCAGAAAGTGACATTTACAAATACTGTTTTAATACAAAACAGAATAAGAATTGAATGATAATTCAATCATCGACAAAAAGTGGCCTACTGCACATATACGTGATATAACAAAATTTCTTTACCTTTTTTACATAATAGCATTTTTTGTGTGTGTCAACAATGAATATTATACTTATACTGCACTTCCATAATGTTTAACATTTTAAATATCTGATTAACAGTTACACTCAGAAAAAAAATAATCGAGTTCATATTTTTTCGTACAACTGCAATAGAATCAAATGAAAAATATTATATATCAAATTTTAGACATTTTCATTCTCTCTCGCACTGGTAGGTAACAAAGAAATGAATTTTACTCCCAAATGATCGCATATTTTTCTCTTCTGAGGTGCAAAACTAAAAACTGCCAAAAAAGCACAATAATGCACTGATGAGAACATGCCCTTCCTCATAACAATTGAAACAAAAACCAAACTTACATAATCCTACGACTGATTTTGCGATTGGTCTCTTTTTCCAAGAAAGGGGGAATAGAGAACTGGAGCTTCTATTTTGTAATCAAAATTTGAAATGGACTTTCTTTTTTCTGTTTGCTGCGTGTATTGTAATCTCAGAAAGAGAACGTCTCATGCCTCACTTTACATCATGTGTTACAGGAACGAAAAATTCGCGCATGATTTGGATTTATACTTCTATCGCATTCCACACATAGTTCTGTCAATATTCGAACACTTTAGGCGTATCAGATCTTTCGATGTGATGTGTATTGGCTGATATTATGTAGATTAAAATGTTAATCGAAACATGTTTATCTACACTCGTAAGTGGAATCGTAGTCGTGTAGTACTTGCATTTGTAAATTTGGACATCGTTACCTCGCACTACAAAAAAAAAAAAAAAATAAATCGTTGATCAAATAAAACAATGGCAGTGATGTATAGACGAATTTATTCTATTGTGCAATAAATGTTATTTTTGGAGTTGAGTGGTTCCTTCTACTTATTTTCATACATTGTATGGGGTTCATGAAAATGAAAGAGAATCTCTTCTTCTAGGTACCAAAACAGGTCTCCTTCTTTGACAATAAACGTTTATGAAACATTTCAGATTTCACAAATGTAATGCAATCATTGTGTTTCAAGAATCTGTCTTTTTTGTCATTCTTGAAATTCTTCCTTTCCATTTACTTGAACATGCCTCATTAATCGTATGGTTAATTCTCCTTTCTCATTGTCTCACCGCAAGAGTTTAAAAATCAGGTGTGAACATAATATGTATCAACAGAACACATGAAATTAATGCTCTGTCAGAAGAATTGAAGTTTAATGACATTGCATTTGTCAGGGCTTGATTTGTAGACATTTTGCTCATTATGCAGTATTCACAGAGTGATTAATCAATAACGGAATATCGGAATAAACGCATTTATTTTCTTCATTTTCATTTCTTAAAAATCAATACAGTTATCTATTCTTCGTTGGCAAAAAAAAAAACAACAAACAAACAAAAACAGGGTATCATACGCTCAGAAACCAACGAGTAGGTAGATAACAAAATGTCTAACTGGGATTGAGTTCAGATTCTTTGCACAGAGTCACGTCGCATCGCCCTTAATGGCTAACCCCCAGGGGTGTATAGTAATCGGTAAGTTGCCCGAGTTCTCTAAGTGTTGGATCAGCTTCTGAGTCTGATCGATACCTTTCGTTGCTCCTCTTGACTCATCGGAGAGTACATGCACTCATGTAGATCGCAAGATAACAGGATATCAAAAGATAGTTGATATATCCTTTCCCTTCTCCAAACAAAATGTAAAATCAATTGCTCTAGGACAAGCCCCCCGCACACCCCACCTCCCCAAAAGAATAAAACAGCACAAAAAAAAAAACAACAATAAACAGACGAAATGTTCAGATGGCTTGAATTTCCTTACACTTAAGGCAGACTGCTGTTTTCTATTAGTATTACAATTATTCTTTGCATTCTGTTTCTTCCGCATTTTTAATTTTAGGGAGATTACCGGATAATGAAACACTGATGGTTGCTTTAGGGAAGACGATTCTCCAGTCCTAATCGTAATACTACACAAACTACTTTTAATGATACGAAAATGTCACGTTTTAATCTTATATAACCTAATTTCAAGCATTTGTGTCATAATGTGCGGGTGATTTTTTTTTTTTTTTTGGGGGGGGGGTTTAGGGTGGGCATATTATGTATACATGCATACGTTTTTAACAAGTTTTCTGTTGTCCCCACTGTATTTATTATGTAACACAAAAGTGTAAAATCATATAACAAATAATAATACAGGAAGAAGACGTGGTTTCCTTTTCTTGATTTGACTGCACACCTTCAATCGTCAGGTATGGAGAGCACAATATTGGTTACTAGTAAAGGAGAACTCTTCCTCTTTGCATTGATGCTTAATCATGTCGACAAATATGCATGACTGAGCACATAAACATATAAGTCAACAGTGACGAATTACACTCTTTCCAAGTTTAAATGTTATTGTGAAAGAACAATGCATGTCTCACTGCATGGATGAGATCTGTCGATGAAAGTTGCGAAATCATCCGGCCAGCCTGTACTACTGCAGGTTTGTGTTAAAGGTTTCTTCCAACATCTTATGGTCTATAATCTTCAGCATGGCCACGTCGTCGATAACGTGGTCCTTCCCACAAAGGCTATAACCCATTACCATTTTCTCTCTTCCCATTTAAGACATGCATGGTTTGTCGCTGCGGGCTATGTGTTAAATGTGAACAGCCAAAACTGGACAGTGTGCTTAGGGTTTCTGGGAGTGACAAAGTTTATTGGGCTGGTGGTCATGTCAAAGGTTATGGATCATAGAATGTTATAGAGGAAACACTAAACACAAAGCCTAAAAACAAACCCTCATTCGTACAGGCTGGCCTATCTATTTGACCACTTTCATTGATAGATCTTGTCCATTCAGTTAGGTATTCATAGTCCCTTCATGTCACACGCAAACTTGGAAAAAGTGTAATTTGTGATGCGCTCCGTCGGAATGAGTCAAAAGTCGCAAAAAATGAAATCGTAGTTATGTCTATATGTGAATTCTACAGACTCTAAGCTTTACACTGATATGTAATACAACTCATTTCGACATCCCTATAGATCATAAAAACGAATATTAACTACTCTTATGATGTCAGTCCATTTTCTAAATAGCGGAGAAAATAGCTCTCAAAGTTCAGGCTATGTTCAAGCTCACAACCTGTTTCTTTCACGGGACGAAACAATACAACAGTCCTGCTTAGCGACGGCGTTTACGCTCCATCGCACGCACTACCGTATAAGGCGATAGCTTGGGTGTGTAAAATAATTAACCAATCGCAGGACAGGTCTATCATTAACGATTCTGACCAATACGGCAGCCCGAATGTAAACTTCGGTGCGTTTGTGTCCGTGCCGCTGCCGCCGCATGAATGAGTCGGTGCGCAAGTTTTTAACTCACAAATAATAGGAAACAGTAGAAAGAAAAAGGCACGCAATGCGTGTTATGAGAAGCGTCTTTTAGCGAGGGCGTTGATCGCTTCCATTCTCCTCCCATGTTGCTGTCAATGGAAACTAAAGAGGATGCGTTTAACAAGTACCAATACCTGAATAGAACCTGAGAACCTTTTGTAGGCGGGGTTCAAAAGACAGCATCGGTAGAAAAAGTCAATGAAGTTAACGATAGTCGTCTTTTGAGATCGTGTTCTTTGTTTGTACTAAAAACCCTCAAATTACGCACATGGTCGTAATGTTGCAGAGCATCAAAGACTGCTTTCGCGTCTGTTCTGCTGCAGCTGTATACAGCCGTACATTCTGAATTCCCGCCATATTAGGCACATTTCCTTTATAGGCGTTGCGTGCACAGTAATAATTATCGCTTATCACGCTTGCCAATGCTACACATACTAT
This sequence comes from Diadema setosum, assembly GCF_964275005.1. Taxonomy (NCBI): domain Eukaryota; kingdom Metazoa; phylum Echinodermata; class Echinoidea; order Diadematoida; family Diadematidae; genus Diadema; species Diadema setosum. The sequence goes on from NC_092697.1 coordinate 29,242,001, forward strand.
ATCAGAAGCAAAGGTTGATGCAGGCTTGACAGCTTCACGTTGGGTTTATATGATTGTATCATAAATATACTTCTTATTCTCAGTCACTTTTGAAATACCATAATATAAAAAGAACCATTAACTTGTAGCTTAAGCTTAATGTTTTGTTGTTTTTTTTTACATCACATTTGCAGTTACAATCTTTCTGCATTTGAGAAGTGGAGTATAGATAATTATACTGACAAATAATCGGAATTAATACTTAGGCCTTCCTCACTTCATTTTGCATTCACAAACCTTATTAGAATAAATGATTGCTTGATTACTTTCGGATAAAGGAACCACCGGAAAAGGAACCCCATTTAATTTTCTTGTTAACGAACATAAGCTGATAGCGAACCATATTTCATTGTGTGATTAACGAACCTTGTAACCCCCAAGAAAAAAAAAAAAAGCATTTCAATGTCATGCATTGTCAATAATGATAAAAGGCCCGTTTTTATTTCGTAGTGTGTCTCAGTACTCCTGTGCTTATTTTTAAGGATGTGGCTCTCTTTATGATTGCGATTGATGTTCACCTATTTCTTTCCCGCAAGCTTGAAAATGAAGAAGCTAAAATTCAGGCAAGGAAACGAGTTTCTTCCACGAGATACAATCATTAAGACATATATTTATTCCCGAAAGTTGTATATGTGCTAAAGAATTGTGTCCATTACATGTATCAGGCACTATACAAAACGGTTGAAATCTGCTGAAAGTCGAACTTCAGGGTTTTTTTTTTTTATTTCATTTCCATTTCAAGCGGGGATAGACTAGAAATTAGTTTGTCTATACTGGCGGGAGACATTAGTTTTCCAGTACATACTCCGCATTGAAACAGTCGCCATATTTTTTCTGGTCAGAATCAGATAATGGACACGTGATATATTATAAAAATGAAAATACAAAACTACGAACACGCCATGTGTACAAACATTATGAACTTCAATGATATATACTTACCTGTAATATTCTGCATAAAAAACAAGCACGCCAATTAAATAATTCAATAGAATTAATAGAACACACAGCGAAACCATGCATGGCAGATCAAATCAAGTTCGATTGGTGAGAAAGCTACATGAAGTTAAAAAGTTGACTTCTTTTCATTTCTCTTTCAATTTATGAAAACAGAATTACATTGTATATCTATTGAAGCGGATTGTCTCTGTTGCGAACGATCGCCATATATAGCATTGTTAGTCTTCTGCGCAAATCCGAATCCCTAAATACTTTAATTTTTGCTTGATAATGTAATAAACCTTATAACTTTATAAAGGACTCGCAAATTCAACGTTTCAAACCGTATACTAAAACATTACATTGTAAACGGTGTATTTCACAAAAAAAACCCACACATTTTGAATGCGTTGTGTGTTAGCATGTTAATCGCATCAATCTGCCTTTAATCTTCCGTAAGTTATTATCGTCGTTAAAGTCCATGTGCTAAGTCATGCATGACATTTGTCAACATACTATTAAGCCAGTTCGGAGATAACTCATGTGCACTTGGGAACAAATGACCATTCATTTTTTTTTTCAGTTGGTTAGGCACTTCACTCGATTCAACTAAGCGACAAAATGCATCAGTTTGCCCAACATAGCAATTATGGAACTCGTGACCAGACTGATTAATCAATCAATACTTTGGAAAGCATCCATTTTATTGTGCTGTATTGAATGCATTAACAATTTGTTTTCTGTTAACATTGCCAAATACCAGGCTTGTTGTCAGGTAGATATCCTGGCAGCAGACACCATTGAGAAGGATTAAATGAATAATCATTACATCACAGATGCTTAACTCAGTGAATTTAAAAACCAACCTGTCTCCCAATACAAATGACCTTTTTTCCGGTCACGCGCAACACGAACCTCGAACTGGCTTTAGGTACCAATGGAAGAGGAAGAGTTCTTCTTTCCTCACAAAAAGCATTGTGCTCTCCATACCTGACAATTATGAAATAGTCTCCAATACTGGATAAACTTTTTTATATGCACTGCCCAACATATGGCTAAAGAAAAAAATGACATTTACAATCGATACTTCCAATCTGTTAATAACGGACACTTTCATGATTCTCGATCTTTCGGTTATTTCAACAGTTAGATGTGGTCTCTATCATAATAGTATTGCTGCTTATCAGTCTATCGGTGGTTGCACAGCGAGGCAGGCTTTCATTGAAACGTCGGAGATCACTCATTGATCACTTATCTATGTTAGTGAACTCTTACAAATCTGACAACAATAACAACAAGCAAATTTTTCCCAATGCATTTTCCATTTGAGCCGTAGAGCTATCAGTAACAGACGATTAAAAGACATCGATCACCACTGAAACACTGTTTAGATACTACCTGAGCAATCAATGCGAGACCGGGCTCGGAATGATAGCCACTAAAAGGATAAATCCAACGGAATTTGACGTCTAATTGAACATTGCGGTTATCAATTACACAGGCAACAGTGCACGCGGGGGCGTGTATATTATTTACAAAATAAGCCTGCGCAGTTACATGAATTTCGGAATGGTTGGCTCATGGAACTGCTACGACTTAGGTCCAGGATTGACATCAGGTTTCCTCACAAAACTGATGTGATCACGGTCCTTCAATTTGATAAGGGTAGGCGGGGCTATAAAAGTGATGTATTCCGATTATTCATTCCGAAGTATAGGAGACTTATGACTCATTCCTAAATCAAATCCGAGGCTATATAAAAAGAGGTCTATGCTGAAATTGTCACTTCGTCATAAGCTTCTCTGGTCTGCGAGTTCTCGCTGATGGAAATAACATCTTCGGTTACCTTTCCCCTGCGCTTTCTTATCGTCAGCAGGTAATGTCCAACTGTTAATCTGTTACATGATGTATATTGATATTTTGTCCATTTGCACCTGAAGTTTAATGGGATTGATAGTTTTGGTTGGGATGGGAATTCAGATTTAAAACTTCTTTTCTGAGATAATCAGAAACCTATGAAATATTAACGAGCATAACGATTTTAAGATTAATTCAAAGTTTATTTGATTAAGAATGGTTTTCAAGTAGCTGAGATATCCAAAAATAAAGAGGTACGAATAAAAGTTAGGACCCATCTTTTATAAGGACCGCTTTGTTTTACTTTGCTCTTTTTTGGGGTGGGGCGGATTATCTCACCAATTTCATTCTTTCTTGTTTTCTGTATTTAGCCATGTATTTAATACCTAGCCTTTATCCCTTTCTTACATTGATAGTCACGTAGAATTGAATGTCATTATTTTTTCATTACTAATAACTTAAAAGGTTATCTCCCATACCGTTGCTTTTCTTTCTGGGTGAATATTACAGTGAATTTTTGCTATAACTCGGGGTGTCTTTATAGAAGACAAGGTCTTGTGAATCTTCGATCTTGATCGAGTCATAAAAGTGACTTGATAAAGTATTGACTTGATCGAGTCATTAAAGTGTATAAAAAAATCAAAGCCAAAACGAAAATGATTCTCACATGTTGTAGAAAGTAAAGGTAATGTCAAAGGAGAATGGAATTATAAGAGTTACGATGTCTCGTTCGTATGCGATACACCTCACCTTCGTGGAATCTCACAAACCTCTTGATCAGGAGATACCCATCATCAAACCATGTGCCCAATAACAGAGCATGATATATTTACATTGATGCACTGTTCATCGCTGATGTTATTGCTGACATGAATACTGTTCATGGATGACATTTTTGGGGGGCCAAAATATGAAGGATTTAATCCCCAAACAGGTAAAGCACCATTTTGTAAAAAAGTTACGGGTTTCATAGAAGAGGGCAAGAAAAAAAAACATGAAAAGAAACTTTCAAAAGCGAAATCACGTTAGCATGGCAAGAGATTTTCTTGAAGTTATGCTTAGAAATGTCCGACAGTTTCTTCGTTTTTAAGTTCTTAAAAGGTTTCACAGCAAATATTTCAAGTTGGCAAGTTAAATACTGTATTTTTGGACATGCATATCATACTAACAAAGAATAAAACGCGTCATGTGCTATCATTCAATCATTTCAATAAAGGGAAGAAAAAAATTTTCTTTATTTATTCTTTTCAGTAACTCGAGTTTCGAAGACGTCATGAACAACGTCTCTTTTCAAGACGGGACAGTATCTCTGTCTGTAAACTGGCAGGTAGGAATATTGTTTGGTATAATGCTGATCACAATAGTCGCAAATTTGTTGATCCTAGTAGCATTCGCATCCGAAAGAAAACTGTGGACTTACAGCAATTACTACATCTTCAATATGACGATTGCAGATCTCATGGTCGGTCTTCTATGTATGCCGATACGTGGGATGATATTCCTCTTTCATGGATCTTGGATTTTCGGTCAAATCTTCTGCCACGTTTTTATCGGTATCCAGAATGCGCTGCCTGGTGTTTCCGTCTTTGGAGTCGTGATCATTAGCTTCGATCGTTACTTAGCAACCACGTACCCGCTACGCCACCTCCAATGGAAGAGTAAAAAACTGGCAGTGGTTATTAATGTTGTAACGTGGTTTATTCCCCTAGCATTGTGGTTTAGTATAAGCACAATATGGGACCTGGTCAGACCACTAGGACGCATATCGGCATCCGGACTTTGTCGGCCGAATTACGCTCGGTATGTTGAAACAAGCGTCATTGTTGTTCTTCTCCGCGCATGCATTCCATTCATAACGATACTTGTACTTTCTATTCAACTATACCATAAGGTGAGATTAGCAGGCAGTAATGAGCTTAGGGACATAGGCTTTCGAGCTACCAGTGTTGTAGTCAAGGGTAAGACATCCTCGTTTTACGTTGCACAGGACTCCAGCAAAACAGAGGATCATGGTCGTCATCATGGCTTAACCACAATCTCGCGGTCAAAAAATCGTAACGCTGACAGTGGCAAAGCTCTGCGCACATTGACGTTCCTCATCCTAGCGTTCTTCGTTACATGGGTACCTAGTACTTTGATCCTCATCCTGCGTTCTGCGTTGCCCACTTGGTTCCTTCGTCTTCCCTTTGAGATTCCACTGAGGGAATCTGTGCGATGGGTCATGTTCTGCAATAGCATGATTAACCCATTAGCTTATGCCTTAGCGCAGCCACTTCTTCGCGAGGCTGTGATCGAGGCATGCTGTCGAAGGCAGAAGCGATTCGATTAGTCTAAAAAAAATAGCCAGATAAAAGCATGGATGTATTCAAATTTCATGTACAGGTTGTAGCCAAAGTCTCTCCTTTATTTCTGTCAGTTTTGAAATCTTTGAAAGTACATGTATATCAAGCATGTTTCACTCATGACACGTGGAATTCGGATCACCTAAGCAAGTCTGTTTTTTTTTTTTTAAGAGAAGTGTTGCAATTTTATAGAAAAAGGTGTCCCGAAAAAGCCTCTTAGGATTCCAGTGATGAGATGAGTTAATTGGAAAAAGTTGGTTTAGGCAGGAATTGAATAAATTGAACCGGTGGGGAGATTCATTTATAGGTGTTTGATATAGAATGTGAAATAAACCGACTCTGCTATTTAGAGAGAGAAATAATATGGTCCATTTTTTTCAACTTCCTATTGTGACTGCCGAAATGCAGATGGTAATGTATTCCACATGGAAATTAAGGAAAAGGTGGCGAATCAATTTTGAACAGATATCAGTTTACATTTGGAAATCTAGTGGACTGTCAGGTGATGTAACTATGAAGACTCTACTTTATACAAGATGTTTTACTAAGGTACATGGAAGACGTTTGATGAAATTCCTGAACCTCAATTAAAACGAAGCAACTCGCATGGCATCGCAGTCATGAACATTCAGTGTGTGACAGCGTTTGGACGATGATGTTGACAGATTATTATACGAAGATGATGAGTATTTGCACATACAGGCCTACGGTGTACTTTCCTGTTGAGTCGGAACACTCTCGACATCTTTTTATTGTTTAGTTTGCTTTAGCCGTTCCATACCGAATTCTGAAATGCCATAAACTAAGTACACTTGACTACAACCAAAACTTTTGTGTTGAGATGATCTCGACAAATGTTCGTTCCGAATTTTGAATACTAATACATCTTGAAGGTACAAAATAGAAATAGCAGATCTCTAAACTGCCTTTAACAAGGTATGTAAGGCACTATGTGATTTCTGATGTCTTTCATGATTCTCGATATCTTTTGTTGGCCTCAACGGTTGGTATGGTCTCCGTGAAATGTCGAAAGGGCGTAAATCAGTACCCCAGTCAGCGCTGTGAGAAGCAGCCTTGCAATGAATGACTGGCAACCACTCATAGAGTTCTCAATAACTCTGTCAAAGATTGCATTTTTCTCCTTTACATTTATGCTTGATCGGACGAGATTTCAGGGACAGATGATTGAACACATCGAAACATTGGTTAGAAAATCCCTAAGTAATTAATGTGATACCGTGCTCTGCATAAAGATTGGACCCAGTGCACAGTGGAATATTAGAGAGTGGTAAGAATTGTTGAACCCTCAATGAGTGCGAAAGCGTTCGTACAGTGAAGTCATAGTATCTGGTTTTATATCCTTACACTGTATATACCCTATTTCAAAGGGATGGTAGACTTTTGTTTGAAATAGGGCTTCAAGTTTTCAACTTTTTGTGAGATAATGAAAAGCCTCTTCCAAAATACGAAAGAGCATCCAATTCTGAGAGGAATTCAAAATTTATTTGGTGAAAAATTGGTTTGAAATGGCTGAGACCAAAATAAAACTAAATGGTCACAATAAATGGTGGATCCCACCTTTAACATGTTTAATAACACCACTTTGTTTCCGGATGTCTTAGCCATTTAAAAACCAATTTTCATCAAATGAACTTGAATTCTTCTCAGAACTGTAGGCTCTTTGGGTAGACGTTTCACATTATCTCACAAAACAATTAAAAACCTGAAGCCCCATCTCAACCAAAACTATACTATCCCTTTGTGAAAGAGCTTCGTTGATTTCGTAAAACTACTTTAATGCACATATTATGTTGAAATTACACCTTTGTTTGAAATTAAGTAAATAAAATGAGTTTCAACACGACAAATTTGTTTGAGATCTTGGTGACTGCCGACATGTTGCCAAACTTTGTTCACTATTTTTTCCATTCTGAGGAATGTTGTCCTCAGTTACAACTAAAATCTTGCGAAAAGGCTATGAAACAACAAAGACAAATGCATCATCCATGTGTTATCTGTTCTTGCCATGGCACAGGGGAGGCAAACAGGACATATATCATGGAAACGAACTTGCTCATCGACCTTCTGTAGTAACCAGGTCTTTTGTTTCACGGTGTGTTATCTCTGTTACTACGAGTGCATTCAGATACCATCACTTTCTCACGTAGCGATGTAATCAAAATCTATACAAAGACACTGAGTTTTGATTGGTGGTTATTGAACTTTTCGTTGTCAACACTCCTGGATGATTCCTTTATAAACCTCTGAGGGCACTGCAAAATTGAGTAGTACCAAGTACCCATTTGGTAGTTGTCAATACCGTATGCTTTGTTAGTGTTGGAGATTGCGAGGGGACAAACACACGTCTAATAATTGTATTGCCTTAAATTTCCGCACGCAGATGATGATACAGTACAACACTTCGAAATGAATCGGAAAGAGTTTGGCCTTTCCGTTATGTGAGATAGATATCCATCCTTTATTAGTCCATCGCGACCAGAGCTAAAAGTTTTAACCAATAGACAAGTCATTGCTAAATGCTTGAAATGTGACCTTATATCCATTAGAATGGTAATGGCAATGGTTTATCTAAAAATTCATTTGCAGCCATGGAGATGGCTGAATTGCAGAATTTTGTACATCATATTTCATTTTATGATAACATACATAATCATACAACCATTCTTCGATCGAAATATAAAACTACACAACATATATATATATATATATATATATATATATATATAAGAGACACCTGATGACCAAAATATCAAAATTAATCAAATACACTTGTACATACACATTGAAAGAGCAGCGAGAAAAATTAAACATAATCTTCATGCCACCATCATATATGCTTACACAAACTTATAGACTAAAATATATCAAATATACACAAATCATTATACTTCTACAGCAACTTTCAAATTTTGTTTATACATGTACTTAAAAAATAAGAAAAATAATGCGGGCAGTGATAACACAAGAGATATTAAACACTTGTGTATGGAGACGGAGAGAGAGAAACACAGAAGGGGTAGGAAGGAGATAGCAAGAGAGGTAGAAGGGGACAGAAGAGAATACTTGGAATGAGATGTGCAAAGAGATATAAAATAATGAATCTATTTCTTTTTCATCTTATATTTCTATTAGAATCATCATTTCAATCCATATAATCTTTTAACATTCTCTGACATTTGATTTGTGTAAATATCTAATGTTCTTGCATAGGGGTATGAGGTAGGAAACCTTATCATTTGAAACCATATTCTCACATCTCAAATGATAACCAATAAACTCTGAACACCACTGGGAACCATATTTGGATGGTGATTACAAGGCTTTGCACTATTTCACATAAAAGTAGTTTGAAGAGAGGGAGAGAGAGAGAGAGAGAGAGAGAGGAGAGAGAGAGAGAGGAAGAAAGAAGCGCGAACGAGAGGGAGAGAGAGGAGAGCGAGATAGGTATAAAGGTCTACGGAGATAATGCCTCATAGATAGTGCGATAAAATGTAATGTATTAACATACAACCAATCTGCAACTTAATTTTTACAATATACCATACAAATTATATGATTATCAACCTGATTAAAATTAAGAAAAATATCAAAAACATCTTTAAAAAAATAAAGTACATATCAACAGAAGGATAAATCATTAATGACATTGATATGTCTATATCCAATAAAGTCTAAATCAAATAAAGTCTAACATGAAACACAATAGTGATTAGCATTAGTGCTAATCGAATCTGAAGCGAAATCGAAGATGCGTTCACAAAATAGACAGCCAATAGTTGTGCATATGGGGGCGTGCATATTCATTTTTTATCATAGGCCTGCGCAGTTGTGCAGATTCATATCGGTTGGCGACAAATTTCTTCTCATAGCCAATGTCACAAGGAATGCCGTCTATTGAATAATAAGGGCAGATTGAGAAATAAAAAGTGATGTATTATGGTGAGTCATTCCTGAAAATTCAGTAGGAGAACTGAACAAACAATCTATTAAGTCACAGTTGGGGCTACATAAAGAGAAGTCTATGCTAAAATCATCACTTCGTAATCAGCTTTCCGGGTCTACATTTCTCTGGAATCGAAATAGAATCTTCGGTTGCCCCTTCGCCGGGCTTTGTGATCTTCAGCAAGGTAATGCCGATTAATTATCTACATCTGCAAGTCTCTGTCTGTTAATAGATTGTGTCACGACTCAACCCAATCACCACATCATGACAATCAAATGTTCCGCTCCATTCCTGGCAGATCGCACCCAAACCATCACAACAACGTTGCAAAAGACCACGATTGGGAAGCCATGTCTTGATCTGAGAGCGATAACTTGCTGCGGACCTCTTTATTGGTATTAGCCTTGTTCAAGGCGCATCACATCTCCCCCCTTAAGACGGGAAGTTATGGAAGAACTTTCCAGTCAAACTGCAAACAGTCGTTACAAACATGTTCCGAAACACAATACGTAAGAATGCACAGTTGTGTGTTCGTGGATTCTTCACATAAACAAGCTCAGACTTATGAGCCTTATTAAAACCTTTCTTGAGCGTAGGCTAAGTCTAAATATAGATCCACTACCTGCTCGGAACAAGCATGTGCGTATACGCGCAAAACTTTACAACCACAACATTCCTTGTTTTCTTTTCTTCTTTTTTTTTTTTCTGCTTGGTCATAAATCATGAAACATGTATTCTCTTAAGCTTTCCTGAAATGCTTATGAGTATCAAATGGCCAAACATTTCAACACCTAGTCGAAATCTAAGAAATGCTGCTGGTTCAGAACAAAATACACTGTAATTGTATCATGAAACAATATACCATAAATATGGACATATCAAACTTCTCTCTTAGCTTGATGTGCATATGCTTGAGAAAAACCGCTACACATATCACTGATTAACCTGCATACACTGACAATCATGCAGGTTGAATACTGAACTTTATACGGTTTTGTTGTTGTATTATGTCACCAATAACAGAAGTAATCTTCCATTCACTATACTTAGTAACCATTTTTACATGGTGAGCTTGTAGCAATCTGACCTTTGATGAAAACTGACATAATAACGCGTTCAGCTCAACTGTTTGGTCTGACAAACATCTCTACATTTCTAATTTCTTGACACTTCTGTTCAAATACTGTAAAGCTTTGTTCCTCAAGACAATAAATGCATGTACAGTGACTAGCGTATAGCAAAACAATGCAATTATGAACACCTGTTATACTCTCTCTGTTTCTGAAACAAGATATCACATGAATATAACCTGGTTATGTCTGTACACCTGTATGGTCTCATGAACCTTACACATTCACAACATTATGAATATCATAGTGTCATAATTTCACTCAGTCGATATCTATGCTATGGAAAATGTGTATAATTGGTCAATTCTGTGATGCCACAAATTCCAACTCTTGCAAATTAAGCATTTGAAAAAAATGCAACAACAGCTTTTGTGTGCTTGTGTGTGCTTTTTGCAAACAGCAATGCAACTTAATTTGCAGTTCCAATTAATACAATGTCTACATTATACCCTGTATCAAAATATGCTGTATTACTGAAAACCCCTTTCTTCACCATATAAAGCATAAAACATAGCAAAACTCATGCTATATCACTTGAAATGATTTTGCCCTGTTTTGGTGCAAAAATCATGACCATTTGGAAAACATGCTGTCTTTTTCCCTGCAGACAAGAACAAAAAGAATAAATTAAAGCAGTGTACACAATGTTTGTGTCATCATTTCAAAGCAATCAATAACACTCTTTCTTCAACATGAGAAATATAATTTTCTTACAAATGCATGGAAACACATTTCTTTTGTCTCGTATTGTTCATGTTTCCAAGTCATTACCAGTCTTATTATCTATGGATAATAAGCACATCTGTGTCCTTTTGTCCTATCCGTGGAAATATGCGTACTTCTATCTTATCCACGGGACAAAGCGTCTGCAATGACATTGTCTTTTCCACGTACGTGCTGTATCACGAGGTTGTACTCCTGTAGCACTAGCGCCCATCTAGTTAGGCGTCCATTTTTGTTCCTCATTCGCGACAGGAACACAAGCGGATTGTGGTCTGTGTACACCAGCACTGGATACTTTGTAGTGTTCAGGTACACGTCAAAATGACGAAGAGCCATGACGAGCGCTAACGTCTCCTTCTCGACAGTGGAGTACCGTCGCTGATGCTTGTTGAATTTTCTGGACATGTACGCGACGGGATGGTCAACTCCGTTGTCGTCCTTCTGCATCAGGGCTCCTCCTCCTCCTGTGTCACTCGCGTCCACCATAAGAATGAACTGCTTGTCGAAGTTCGGCGCTGCAAGAACCGGAGAACTCGCTAGCATTGCCTTCAGCCGGTTGAAAGCAACTTGACAGTCATCTGACCACTCGAACTGCGAATCTTTCCGCAACATGTTGGTGAGCGGTGTTGCAGCATCAGCGAAATTATGGCAGAACTTCCGATAATAGCCAGTCATGCCCAGAAATCGTCTCAGCTCTCGCTTACTCTGTGGGCGGGGAAAGTTCAGGATCGTCTCCACCTTTGCTTCAACAGGCTTGACGGAACCATGTCCCACAATGTGACCCAGGAACACGACTTTTGCTCGGGCGAACTCACATTTCCTCAAGTTCACCGTAAGGTTGGCACTGGTCAAGCGGTCAAACAGTGCTCTGACTCTCAGAAGGTGGTCCTCCCATGTATGGCTGTACACTATGACGTCGTCGAGATACGCCTCGCATCCCACCAAGCCAGACGTGACGGTGTTGATGAGTCTCTGGAATGTAGCGGGCGCGTTCTTCATCCCGAACGGCATCACTTTGTATTGGAAGAATCCGTCAGGAGTCACGAATGCAGACAGTTCTTTCGCTCTTTCACTGAGGGGAACCTGCCAGTACCCCTTCAAAAGGTCAAACTTACTGACGTATTTGGCATTCCCTACGCGATCAATACAATCATCGATGCGGGGCAAAGGGTACGAGTCTGACTTTGTTTTCGAATTGAGCAACCTGTAATCCGTACAGAAACGCAAAGAACCATCCTGCTTTGGAACCAACACACAGGGAGAACTCCATCCACTCTTACTGGGCTCAATAAGGTCATGTTCAAGCATGTATTGAACTTCCTTCCTCAGAACATCCATTTTCAATGGATTCACACGATATGGGTGTTGCTTGACAGGGGAGGAGTCCCCCACATCAACATCATGCACCACCACACTAGTACGACCTGGTACATCACTGAAAAGGTGTTCATACTCATGGACTACATCCATCACCTGAGCTCTCTCTACTCCTGGAAGATGAGATAATGTGTCAGATAGATTTGCTAACACCTCAGAATTCTTCAACATCAACTGCGGAATTTCCACATCATCACTCTCACTGTCTTCACCATCCACTTCACAACCGATTCCAACCGTAGCAACAGGCTTTTCATTAGCCTCTTCTACATTTTCAACATACTCCTTTAGCATGTTGACATGACAGAGTCTTCTCCTCTTCCTCCTATCAGGTGTCAGGATGATGTAATTGACATCACTCACTCTTTTCTCAACCACATACGGCCCTGCATATCTAGCTTTCAAGGCATCTCCTTGAAGAGGGAGCAACACAAGAACCTTAGAACCAGGCTCAAAATGCCTTTCTTTCACCTTCCGATCAAACAGTCTCTTCATGTTAGACTGAGCTGCCTTCAGATGACCTGCAGCTAATTCACGAGTACAAGAAAGTCTATCCTTGAACTGACACACATAGTCCAATAGGTTGGACTCTGGCTCAACCAAGATCTTTTCTTGCAAGATCTTCAAGGGACCACGAACTGAGTGCCCAAAGACCAGCTCGAAAGGACTGAATCCAAGAGATTCCTGGACCGATTCTCGAACTGCAAACAAGAGGAGAGGAATACCCTCATCCCACTCTTTCTCATGCTCACTGCAGTACACACGCATCATATTCTTCAAGGTTTGGTGAAAGCGTTCAAGAGCTCCCTGGCTCTGTGGATGGTAAGCACTTGAGTTCCTACATTCTACACCTAACTCACTCATCACCTGTTGGAAGATTTTGGATGTGAAATTAGACCCTTGGTCTGACTGAACACACTTTGGAAGTCCTACCATTGTGAAGAACTTCACAAGAGCTTTACAGACATTCTTGGCAGTAATTGTCCGTAATGGAATTGCCTCGGGGAAGCGGGTAGATGCACACATCATCGTCAGCAAATACTGATTACCCGACTTTGTCCTTGGAAGAGGACCGACACAATCCACAATGACCCGACTAAACGGTTCTTCGAAGGCCGGAATTGGCCTTAAAGGGGCAGGGGGAATCTTCTGGTTTGGCTTGCCAACTACCTGACACACATGGCAAGACCGACAAAACTCTGCGACGTCATGTCGCAAACCTGGCCAGAAGAAATATCGAAGCACCTTCTCTTGGGTTTTGTTGATCCCCAAATGACCTGCCAATGGTGCTTCATGGGCAAGAGATATGATCTCCTTCCGGTACATCTTTGGTACCACTACTTGATGAATATCTCGAAAATCCTCATCACTTGTGGCATCAGGAGGGCGCCACCTCCTCATCAAGATACCATCCCTCTTGTAAAACTTCACAGTTTCATTCACTTCCTCATCCTCAGGTACAAGTGACTGTGCAAGACGCACTATTTCAGGGTCTTTGCCCTGCAATTCAACCAGACTCTGACGAGAAATCTCTGACATTTGACCATGGTCCATATGTGCATCATCACTGCTGTTAGACTCTTCAAGTCTAGAGAAGAAAGTATCAGCCAAGATATCCTCTTGCTCCTCTTTCTCCAGTTCACGAGCCATTGACCTGGTAACAGCACATGAGGGAAACACATCAGGCATATCCTGAACCAATTTCTCTGTGGCTTCGTCAACCACGGGTGTCTTACTTGGGAGAAAGTGAGGCAAAACCTTCTCTCCAGCGATATCATTGCCGAGCAATAAGGTGACACCTTCGACTGGCAATGTAGGCAAAATACCTACTACAACTGAGCCACTGACAAGATCGCTCTTCAATTCGATATTATGAAGAGGCACTCGGACACTCCCACCTTCAACTCCCCTCACAAACACTTCTGAATCCACAGAAGATTCAACCGAAAATGGCAATGTATTTGCACACAGGAGACTCTGTGATGCTCCTGTATCCCTCAAAATGTGAACCTGAACCTGCTCACTATCAGGCGTCAAACTAACATACCCTGAAGATATGAAAGGTCTGTAATTCTCTGCCACCCGTTCAAACGATGGCAGATGTTCTGTGCGAGTGATAGCAAAAGCATCTGGCAATGCTTTGGGGTTGCTAATCCCCTCTTTTTCTCGCTTCTTCTTCAACTTCCAGCAAGCTGACATCACATGTCCATCCTTCTTGCAATAGAAGCAAGCCTTGTTCGGCTTTTGATCAAGATCGGGCTTGGGAATGCTTGGAGCAACAGCTCCTTTTCTTGGCACACCCTGGCCTCCTTTCTTGCTTGAAGAAAGTTTGAAAGTACCCTTGTGGGTAAGCACATACTCATCAAGGAGGACAGCAGCTCTCCTGGCACCATTCACTTCCCTTTCCTCCAGGTACTGCCGCTGATCTGGCTGAACACACCTCTTCACCTCCTCTAACAACACCAACTCTTTCAGTTTGTGGAAATCATCAACACCAGACGACCTTAACCAGTGTTCAAAATGGGTCTGCTTGTGTTGTACAAAATCAACAAATGTCTGATCATCCCTTCTCCTATAATTCCGAAACAGTTGCCTGTGGGCTTCCGGCACCAACTCGTACGCCCTTAACACGGAACTCTTCAAATTCTCATAGTCAGAACACTCTTGGATAGTGAGAGACGCATAGACCTCTTGGGCCTTCCCTACCAGCGAGCTCTGTATCAATGTCGGCCACACTTCCTTGGGCCATTCTAAACTCACAGCCACTTTTTCAAAGTGCTGGAAAAACTCTTCTACCCGGTCTTCACGAAATTTCGGCACCAACTGAGATTGCCTTAATGCATCAAATTTTGATGACTTTGCTGAACTGCTGGAAGAAAATTCATTCGATTTTGCATCGATTGACTTGATTTCGAGTTCTATTTTCTTTGCCTCGACTTCCAGCTGCTTCATCCGAAGCTGGATCTCAATTTTCTTCAATTCACTTTCTGCAGGGGTTACCAAAGGTGTAATAATTTCACCATCATCTGTCCCTGCTTCATCCTCTGACAAAGAGGCAGGCCAGATACCAGTATTGGTAAAAAACTCCGAAATTGTGTCCTTGATCTCTGCTTTTCGATCCGATGTTTTGATCGGGATTTCTAAAATTTGAGCAACTTCCACCAGTTCTGCCTTCCTCAGGTTATTAAAACCTTCCTGAGTGGGTTCATCAACAAAGCTCTGCACGACATCAGCCATTGTGGGAATATCAAAATCAAAACTTGCAAGAAGTCACAAATCCTCACAAAACTACAAAGCCTTAACAAAAGAAATGCACTGCATATGAGTACACATGTATGCATGAACCCAGTCACACGCGCAGAACAGGCAAAAATTTTCTACGATAAGCAGAAAACATCAAAATCCCTAAGCCTTCGAATCAGGCATACAATCAGAACACCACGACATCACATTAGCATGTGATCTAAGGTCATAAAATGAGTATACACACTCACTACAAACGACCACATAGCACGATTGTGCAAACCATGGAAAATATATCAAAGCCTTTAACCGAGGCTAATCTTCCAGAAAATTCGGCGTGACCCGTAGCCAATGTGTACGCAAGCCCCCACACATACACATCCAGCATACGCACACTCACAAACTGCACTAGCCCTACACACGACGCGCTAGACCGACCGTCTGCGACTACAAAACACGTGCGAGCCCAATGCGCAATACCCACGCTATGCACTATATACGCACACAACTGAACGTGAGAATCCTCACCCAAATCGGTCTACAGAAGACCTTCATGCAAAAACGACAAACGTCCAAAACGTGAGAATCCTCACCAAAATCTGCACTAGGCCTTCACACAAAATGTAGTCTGAAAACTACAGACACAGTCAATGACTGCCAAAGCCTACGCAGCATAAATGTTATACACAACGTGCACAACCAAACGTGAGAGTCTTCACCAAAACGCATGTGGCCTGTCAAAACCAACATGCAAACAATGCAGGCCCAATACATAAGCCTGTCATCGACGCTATACACTTGTCTACATACTAAAAACAAACGTGTACAGCCAAACGTGAGAGTCCTCACCAAAACGCATGAGGCCTAACAGAACCTACATGCAAGCAGGTACATAGGCCCGATACGACATGAGCCTATACACCATCGACGCTATACACTACGTACTTACAGCACACGTGTACAACCAGACGTGAGAGTCCTCACCACAATCCGCATGGAACATGCGAAAGAAAACGGCTTGTCTGTTCATTTTCCCGGACAAGGTCCCAATTTGTCACGACTCAACCCAATCACCACATCATGACAATCAAATGTTCCGCTCCATTCCTGGCAGATCGCACCCAAACCATCACAACAACGTTGCAAAAGACCACGATTGGGAAGCCATGTCTTGATCTGAGAGCGATAACTTGCTGCGGACCTCTTTATTGGTATTAGCCTTGTTCAAGGCGCATCACAATTGTCTGTATTCCGTTTTTATTCAATTTCTCATTTCCCAATGATATTTTTATATATTACACGCAGTATCATTAAATTGTAAGAATCACCTTCCTGATTTGATATCTGAACAATATATCAATTTTCCAGCATTTTGACATGTATGACATACCTCCTTTCATATTTCTCACTGCACATTCAATAATCACGCGTGAGAAAATGTTGATATTCCACCAAGACTTCATGATCAAAATGTCATAATACATGTCGCCATTTTTCCCTCTGGCAATGTCTGGTTGATTCAAACAAGTCAGATTGATCAAACGTCCATATTTTGGAGCTAACCAGACAAGATATTGATCTCTTAACAGTGTCAATCATTATTGAGGCATTAAGTAAATAAACCAAATTGAAATAAAAACAGAAAAAGGATCCCATATCATACAAAATTTGAACGTTATCTAATATAGAAAATTTAGGCTTGCAAAGGTTTAATCGTTTCATGTTTTCCAGTATACCTCATTTCATTTCTCACAATTTTTTTTCGGAAAAAAGCTATCACCAAAGTATAAGCCACTTAGCAGAGTATGTCAAACATCTGCTGACAATTTTTTTTTCTTGTAAAAGCCATACTTCATGGCTTAGACACACTGACAATGAATGTGAATTCATACTTATTCCTTATTAAGTGAAATGTGTTATAATCATTCAATATCTCAAATTTCGGTGAATACATTAAGATTATGGACTATGCGTTTAATAACATAACATTAGAGTTAGATCATCACTAAAGGAAGGAGAACATTTCTCATGTCCTTTTTCAGTAACCCAAGCTCCAATAACGTCATGAACAACTTCTCCAGTCAAGACGTCACAGAAAGCACCATCATCATTTCGTCAACAATATTTCTGTCTGTAAACTGGCAGGTAGGGATATTGTTTTGTATCATGCTGACCACAATAGTCGCAAATTTGTTGATCCTAGTCGCGTTCCGATCAGAAAGAAAACTGTGGACTTACAGCAATTACTACATCTTCAACGTGACGATTGCAGATCTCATGGTCGGACTTTTGTGCATGCCGATACGTGGGATGATATTTCTCTTTCATCGGTCTTGGATTTTCGGTCAAACCTTCTGTCACGTTTTCATCGGTATCCAGAATGCACTGCCAGGTGTTTCCGTCTTTGGAGTCGTTATCATAAGCTTCGATCGTTACTTAGCAACCACGTACCCGCTACGCCACCTCCAATGGAAGAGTAAAAAGCTAGCAGCGGTCAATAATGCTGCGACATGGTTTATTTCCCTAGTACTGTGGTTCAGCATTAGTACGGTATGGGACCTGGTCAGACCGCTAAGTCATATGACGGCATCAGGATTTTGTCAGCCGAACTACGCTCAGCATCTTGAAACAAGCGTCACTGGGTATTATCGTTCTTCTCCGTGCATGTATTCCATTCATAACGATACTTGTACTTTCCATTCAAATATATTCGAAGGTGAGGTTAGCAGGCAGTAATGAGCTCGGGGATATAGATTTTCGAACTACCAGTGTTGCTTCAAAAGACAAGAGTTCTTCGTTTGACGTCGACCGAGACTCGAACAGATCAATGAGACAGGGCTGTCATCATGGCTTAGCTAAGATCTCAAGGTCAAAAAACCGAAGCACTGACAGTAGCAAAGCTCTGCGTACATTGGCGTTCCTCATCGTAGCATTCTTCATTACTTGGGTACCGAGCACTTTGATCCTCATCCTGCGTTCGGCGCTTCCCAGATGGTTCCTTGGTCTGCCCTCTAGGACACTACTTCGGGAATCTGCGCGATGGTTTATGTTCTGCAACAGTATGATAAACCCGTTGGCATATGCCTTAGCACAGCCACTTCTTCGCAAGGCTGTGATGAAAGCATGCTGCCGAGGGCGGAAGCGATAGTTTTGGTTATAAGAAGAACGGTTACAAATCGTTATTCCGAACTTTCGTGATTCCGAAGGATTCTTAATGCGAAGATGAAATGAAGATTGTTATTCCGAAGCTTCGTTGTTCCAGAAATAAAACAAGGTTCGTTTTCCGAAGTTCAGTAAATCCTGAAATGAAATAATGTTCCGAATGTTCGTTATTTCCGAAAATGGAAAGGTGTTCGTTATTCCGAAGGTTTGTTGATCCGAAAATGAAATAATGTTCGTAATTCCGAAGCTTCGTTGGTACGCTTGCGCCGTCTTAACACTTTTGGAGTAACGAGCATTGTTATATTATTTCAATTTTCGGATATCAAAAGGAACCCTCTGAATAACAAACCTTATTTCATTTCTGGATTAACGAACCTTCGGAATAATGTTCGGATTAGCCAACCCTTTTCCACTGTCGAAATAGAAAACCTGCAGGTATACAGAATTTGGGTGTTTCGGGATAAGGATCCTCCGGCATAACGAAAATCACCTAAGAAGAACAAGTATAAGAGATGAGCGAATTAAAATCATGTATGACTGAGAGCATTGAATGTTCCTTTTTCTTTTAGTGTGTATAATAATATGGACAATCAAAGACAGATTAATTTTTTTTTTCACTCGTAACACATAACCTAAGGATGCTTTCAGCCTTCATAACAAGGTGGAAAGCAAGTCAGCTTTAAAGAAAAAAAAAAGACGTGTTGCAAGCTGAATGAAAAAGCCTCAAAGGCTTTCAGTGCTGATATGAGCTATATAAGAAAGGGTTGATTTGCACCGGAATGATACAAATTGCACTGATAGAACGTTGATTACAGGGGTTTGATGAGAAGTGTGAAATAAAAAAAGGATCTGGTATTTTGATTTTTTTTTTATTAATTTCAAACATTCCGTTGTTACAATCGAATGTTGGCTGGTAGTGAATTCGAATGAAGGGGACTTAGTACGAACGGATGTTGAATAGACGTCTCGTTCCATTTAGAAACAAACATAAAAATGTTTCTGAAGATTAACATGCTTCGAAACTTCGCATTTTATGTACTTATTTGCATAATTTATTTACAAAGTGAAATTACCAGCATCAATACCTTAGTACAAAATTAAGCAATTGAAGAGTCTTGTTTCTTGCCAGAATTTTACCTTATTACATGTTCTTACTGCTTTTTAGATGTTAAGTTTTAAGCAAACAAAATATCCATTTTGTTTTGCTCCTATGATCTATGTATGGGCATTGATATGTAGAACAATATATAAATTACAGAGACATTTCGTCTATATTGATAGATGATTTCCTTTCCGTTACCCATGGTACATACATCCCAGGTGAGGACTATATACCAAAAAAGGCATTGGTTGGATTAAAAATTATTTCAAAAATACAGATCATAACATGCTAACTTGCATAGTCATGTAAATTTCATGTTATACTTGCTTAGACATTAAATCAAATTTTACACCAATTTTTCCACATGTTCCAATATTTCTACCAATTAGAAATTGCTGTGTGATGCCTACATACTTTGTAGTGTTTTTACATCCAGTATAACTTTGCTCAGATTATTGAAATAAGGGCGTGTTTACCATACTACGTTTGTCTCCGCGGATTAGTTAAAAAATTATTTGTTCAAAGAAAAGTCTGTGCCAAGAGATGGGACATTTCTACTATAAAAAGGCAGCATTTACCCCCTTAAGAAGTCTACTATCCAGCGCGTTTGAACAGAGACAAGATCGTTCGATATCTTGGCGACTGCACACATGTCGCCGAATGTGGGTCACAAGGTACTTTTCGTCGACTTCATGTTGGTGAAGGGGTATAAAACAACGTAGAAAATTGGTATCAGTCAATCGGTTGATGTTTTGTCACAAGGAATGAATGACAGAACATACAGCAAGGAAACGAGGTTGCTAGTCCACTTTCTTTAGCAACCAAGTCTTTTGCTTCAAAGTGTGCTAGGGCCATTCCTACGAGTGCATTCAAATGCCGTCACTTTGTTATGTTTTATTTGATTTGATTTATTAGTTCCTGCATTGTCATTGTACATAAACATATATATATGTTCAAGTACTACAATAAAAAATGGTAATTTAACTCTGGCTGTCCGTCTGTTCAAGCACGGCTTATAACGGCGGCCCTCTGCATCATATGTATATATTATATATTGTACTGTGAATTAAGTCATTGTTGGCCATATAAACATTTTGTATGTTATTTAACGTTTCATTTGTCTTTACATACAAAATATGACTTACTATGTAATATGTCAATAATTTTCAGAATTGTATTTGTGTAATTGAACCTGCCTTTGTTATTTTTGTTATTCTGAAAGAAAATATGAAATGCAGAAAATAAAATCTTTTCAAACAATATATATATATATATATATATATATAACATATATATATATATATATATATATATATAACATATATATATATATATACGGCGCTATATTAAAACCCAATATTTTTCAATGGATTTAGCGCCTTTTGGAAGCAAGCTCTTCAGATATATATATATATATATATATATATATATATGTGACCGTGCACCTCAAAACGAATATAAAGTCGCACACACTGATTTTGCGTGAGGACTGAAAATAAGTGAAATGGGTCAACCTAGCCGAACTTGACTTTTTCATATTTTCTGAAAGAGCGGGTCTTCTTTTACATCATGCTAAAATTTGGTATCATAAAACGGGCAGGAACGTGTGTTTTTTTAGCAGTTTATCTCGAACATTTTTGGTAGAATAGTGTGATTAGGTGTGTCTTTGGAATCCCTTTTTCATTTCTGAAAAACCTTGTCCACACTCTTCACTTTCAACTCTAATAACTTTTGAAAGGATAGTGCTACTGCTTTGAAAGTTGGCATTAATTATGGACAGAATGTGTTAATGAGGCATGCTTAATTTCAGTTTAATCTGATAATCCCTTCATTGTTGTTACTCTGGTGGTTTACTTCCTGTTTTTTGTCCCATTCATCGCACAGCCAGCACGGTTTGGTAAAGATTAAGCGCTTGAATAGACACTGTACTTCAGAGCCTCTTTTCTCAGTTCACACTTTTCCTGAGTTTGTGCTTTCTTTCCAATATTTAGATAGGTTAGGAGAGTCCATTTGATTTGAGTTATACATCATTTTAAAGCTTAAAGTCTGTTCTTTCAGAATGTGGTCTCAACTAAAAATTCATGTCTGGCGACTTTTTGTTTGTTTTGAGGTGCAGGGTCACATATATATATCAGTATATGTATACACACACACACACACACACTATATATATATATATATATATATATATATATATACATATATACAAGTAATATATACACTATATATTAATGCATACATTGTTAATGCCATACATTTTCATAAAGATAAGTTAGTAAGAAAGTAGTTTTTCTTCATTGATTTTACAATGTACAGCAAAACGTATCAGCGATACGATGAATAATACAGAACAGCTACAGCTTAAGCGCAGCTTATATAGTGATGTGATCAGAATTGCTACATTAATACTGAGTAACACGGAATTCTCCAACATGCCGCACTATAAACCTTTGAGTCACCGCAAAACTTGAGTAGCACCAAGGCTCCCAAATACCTCTTTTTTAGATGATACTTTATGCTATGTTAAAGGGGGATATGGCGAGGAGAAACACACATTAAATAATTGCATTGAATTCAAATACCTGAACGCAGGTTATGATACAAGCCACCTCTGACAAAAAAAAAAATCCAGAAAGATTTTTTGCTTTCGTTATGCGAGAGATATATCAATTGTACATTAGTCCATCAAGAACAGCTTCAATTTAGTTTGGGTTTCACTTTATTTTGATAAAACTTCTCATATTAAAGACGTTTAAAAAGGATATCAGCATAAATTCTTTAACCTTGTCAATTAAAAATAAAGGAAAAATATAAACATAATTTAATCAATAATTCTAATGATGACCAGTAAAAGTCGAAATTTTGATTAGGGTTGTAGAAAGGGAAATATGATAGAGTGCAAAGCTGAAAAGTTTATTTCTGGTTGTATAAAGGGAAGTTTATGACAGAGCTCAAAGCTTAAACCAATTGTGACCTTGCACCTCAAAACAAACAAAAAGTCGCCAGACATGAATTTTTAGTTCAGACCATATTCTGAAAGAACAGACCTTAAGCTTCAAAATGATGTATAACTCAAATCAAATGGACTCTCCTAACCTATCTAAATATTGGAAAGAAAGCACATACACAGAAAAAGTGTCTATTCAAGCGCTTAACCTTTACCAAACCGTGCCTGGCTGTGCGATGAATGGGACAAAAAAACAGGAAGTAAACCACAAGAGTAACAACAATGAAGTGATTAACAGATTAAACTGAAATTGAGCATGCCTCATTAACACATTCTGTCCATAATTAATGCCAACTTTCAAAGCAGTAGCACTATCCTTTCAAAAGTTATTAAAGTTGAAAGTGAAGAGTGTGGACAAGGTTTTTCAGAAATGAAAAAGGGATTGTAAAGACACACCTATAATCACACTATTCTACCAAAAATGTTCGAGATAAACTGCTAAAAAACACACTTTCCTGCCCGTTTTATGATACCAAATTTTGGCATAATGTAAAAGAAGACCCGCTCTTTCAGAAAATATGAAAAAGTCAAGTTCGGCTAGGTTGACCCATTTCACTTATTTTCAGTCCTCACGCAAAATCAGTGTGTGCGACTTTATGTTCGTTTTGAGGTGCGCGGTCACAATTGGAAAGTACTTGCTAAAAACTTAGAATGTGCACTATAAACTTTATTATATCAAACAGAAACTCAAATTACTAGTGTTATCATTGATAAGTTTGTATGAGATAAAAGTTTACATAAACAAATCGGTAAATATTATAGGTGCAAAGAGAATCTAAGTTGAAATCGAAATTTGCATTCACTAATTTGACAATGCTGCGCGAATGTGGGCGCGCATATTTATTAATACAATACAAGCATGCGCAGTTTTAGAAAATTCAGATTGGTCATCACTCGGTTTCGTCTCGTGGCTAACGTGGTAACGATGCTGTAAATTGAATAAGGAAAAGGTGGAGAAAACAAAAGTGATGTATCATGATACTTGAGAATTCAGCCCAATTCCTATAAAGTCACATTTAAGGCTATAAAAAGAGAAGTCTATGCTGAAATTACCACTTTTTGTTCAGCTTTCCGGGTCAACCAGGCTCTCAGTGATCGAAAGGGAATCTTCAGTCACCTCTTCGCGGGGTTTTGATTTCTTCAGCAAGGTAATGCCGATTGATTATCTATTCAAGTCGCTGTCTGTTGATACATGGTCCATTTGATGCAAATATTCACTATCTCATTTGATATTTGTTGCCTACGTGCAGCCTCATTTCATTCGTTATATTGATTAAATAGCGTAATAAAGATTTTCCCGTCCAATTTCATTAGACTTGCATTCAAATTCATGAAAAGGCGTTCAAATGCAAGCGATTTGGGCCACCGCTCTATACTCTTATGGTTCATTTTAAGTCTTTTAGCATTCAATTTCCTTTCATGTCATTCTTTTATTCCATTTAGTTTAGAGAGAAATTCATTCAATTTAACGACTCAGAGGTGGCATTCAATTTCTCTCCAGCTGGATAGACGTTCAATTTCGTCCCTAGTATGTACCAGTTTTAATTTCATTTTATAGGAATATAACTTCGAAATTTCAAATTTCAAATTCAGTCAACGTAAAGTTCCAATGCGTTTCTACATGTCCTTTCTTTTTTTTTTCTCTGTGATATATTGAATAACTGTTTACAATTACAAAAATTTCAAAGTGTCATTTACTTCAGTTTAGTCTATTAATTGTATTGCCTGTATAATCTTTACATTTTGATTCCATTCCTACCTTCTTCTTGTCCATATCATAAGTTGCTACAATCGGCTCAGCTGTAGATCTGTTTTACCCCAGGGTTTCGCCAGTGATAATAGTGTTATTTCGCCCACAAATTCTGTCCATTTTCAAGATATTCATGTATACTCTTCTCTATTAGAGTTAAAGTCTTGTATACATTTAATGTACATGTACCTGTTTCAAAAAGGAGTTCTACGAATTTTCATAGGCCGTATATTAGCTACAAAAAAGCAAAAGACCTATTTCAAGACATATTAAAGCTGCCATATTCAAATAGATGAATAACTACGAAGAATATGAGAAACGACGAAAAACACAGCCCATATATATTGTATATGTTTTCCTCATTGTGAATTTGAATTCCTTAATCTTATTCAGGACGATGCTGATGGGAATTTGAATGCGTTGGACGTGTATGTTTAAGTTAAACGCCCTTTTTACATGTTTATTCGAGAAACTCATGAAAACGCATCCTGATAAAATTGAATTAAATGAACTATAGTTATTTCTTTAATGTTGATCTCGGTGATCATTCAAATTCAAACTCGAACTTGAATGATCGCATTGTTAAATCGAATGCAAATCTGATGAAATTTGGGTGGGAAAATCTACACTATGTCCCTTTTCCATGATTTTGGATGCATCTAAATTCTGTTCTACTCACTGCATATTGTGACGTCACGTGTGTAGAAAAAAATATTTCACAGAGACTTTGTGGTCAGATATCATTATCCTCGTCGACTTTGTTTCTGGTGATTTTTCATTTTTCATTGCTCCCAGATTTCAATATAATTATAGCTAGTAATCACTTTTCAAAGGCTGATTTTAAAAGACAATCCTATCACCTCATGAAGTGAATAAATCAAAAATGAAATTCTAAAATGTCAGTTGGGAAAGTTTGTGTTAGTCTGCAATAAAGGAAGAAAAAAATAACAATTCTGCTGTTGAGGAAAATCCATTTTACCAAAGTAGGCCTATATGCCACCTAACAGAGTATGATAAACATCCAATATAACATTTCTCAAAATGAATATGAATTTATACGCAAATGTCACAGACTGAAATTGTAATGTATATAATCATGCAATTTTTAGAATATATTCAATCAAACATAGGCAGCACAGATTCAACAAATCACATTGAAATCATTTCTAAGCGGCAAGAGCATTCCCGTGTTCTTTTTCAGTACATCCAGCTTTGATAACATCATGGACAACTTCTCCCATCACGACACAGAAAACACCATCATCATCTCGTAAACATTATCTCTGTCGGTAAACTTGAAGGTAGGGGTACTATTTGTTATCATGCTGACGACGATAGTTGCAAATTTGTTGATCCTAGTAGCATTTGGATCGGAAAATAAACTGTGAACTTACAGCAATTACTACATCTTCAACATGACAGTTGCAGATCTCATGGTCGGACTTGTGTGCATGCTAATACGTGGGATGATATTTTTCTTTCATGGATCTTGGATTTTCGGTCAAACTTTCTGCCACGTTTTCATCGGTATCCAGAATGCGCTGCCTGGTGTTTCTATCCTTGGAGTCGTGATCATATTAAGCAACAATCTTTACCTAACAACCTCGTACCCGCTACGCCACCTCCAAAGGAAGATTAAAAAACTAGCAGTGGTCATTAATGCTGTAACCGGGTTTATTCCCCTAGTATCATGGTTCAGTATAAGCACAATATGGGACCAGGGCCCAGTTGCTAGAAACTTTGCGTTTAAACGCATCTTGCAACTGATTGTCACTGGCCAATCAAAATCATTGTTGCATGCATGTCTTCTTAATAGGGCAGACCCTGAGCCAATCAGAATGGTTGTTTCAAAATTAGCAAATTATTTGCAATTGATTGCAACTTTCTTGCAACGGGCCCCTGGTCAGACCACTAGGACTCACGGCGGCATCCGGGTTTTGTCTGCCGAATTACGCTCGGCATGTTGAAACAAGCGTCATTGTTGTTCTTCTCCGCGCATGCAGTCCATTCATATTAACGATACTAGTACTTTCTATTCAAATATACCGCAAGGTAAGTTAGCAGGCAGTAGTGAGCTTAAAGATATAGACTTTCGAGCTACTAGTGTTGTCGCCAAGGTTAGACGTCCTCGTTTGACGTTGCACAGGACTCCAGCAAAACAGAGTATCTTGGTCGTCATCATGGCTTAGCCAAGATCTCAAGGTTAAAAACCCGAAGCACAGCCAGTGGCAAAGCTCTGCGCACATTGGCGTTCCTCATCGTGGCGTTCTTCATTACATGGGTACCTAGCACTTTGATCCTCATCCTGCGTTCGGCGCTACCCACATGGTTCCTTCGTCTTCCCTTTGAGATTCCACTGAGGGAATCTGTCCGATGGGTTATGTTCTGTAATAGCATGATCAACCCGTTGGCATATGCCTTGGCGCAGCCACTTCTTCGCAAGGCTGTGGTCAAGGCATGCTGTCGCAGGCAGAAGCGATTCGATTAGTTAAGAAAAATAACCAGATAATTGCATCGATATATTCAAATTTTATGTACAGCTTGTAGCCGAAGTCTCTACTTTATTTCTGTGAGTTTTATTTACAATATGAAATCTTTGAAAATATATCAAGCATGTTTCACTCATGACACGTGGAATTCGGGTCACTTCAACTTTGATAACAACGTAAAAAGCAAGTCTGTTTCTTTTTTTGTTTTTTTGTTTTGTTTTGAGAGGTGTTACAATTTGACAGAAAAAAGTGTCCCGAAAAAAGCCTCAAAGGATTCCAGTGATGAGATGAGTTAATTGGATAAAGTTGGTTTAGACAGGAATTGAATAAATTGAATCGCTGGGGAGATTCATTTATAGGTGTTTAAACTTCCTATTGTGACTGCCGGAATTCAGCTGGTAATGTATTGCACATGGAAATTAAAGGATAAGTTCACCTTCATATACATGTTTATTGAGATAATGCAGCAATATAAGTGGAACACATCAGTGAAAGTTTGAGGAAAATTGGACAATCAGTTCAAAAGTTATGAATTTTTTTAAAGTTTCTGTGCATTTAATGCTGGATGAGAAGACTACTTCAGTTGATGATGTCACATGCGTACAACAATATAAGGAAAATATAAAGAGAATTCCACAAAATTTTATTTTTTGAAAAAAAATATGCATTCCCTCAAATTGTTACAGACATATGTTGAGAGTATTATTACTCCCCCTGCCTTCTGAAAGAGGCAAGTCATGTGCTCTTCTATTATGCGAGAAAAGTGAAAATCCAGGCTCGGATTGTCAAGACGTTTGAACGAGAGTGTCTTAGTGTTCTATTCCATCCTGGTATTTACAAACATCCTATTATCCAAATATTGAATGACAAAGTAATGTGAACACGTCAGGTGTTATATCTTTTCCTAGCCTACGGTTAATGACTCTTGGTCTTCCAGGTTTTTACTGGAGAATTCAACTCAGTATGTTGTTTAATGCCACGTAGCAACATTCCGATCCTAAGGCGACAACTCGATCGTCATTCCACACTGTATACGTTGTTATGTGCAGCCAGGTTCCTTTCCACTTCTTTTATGTGTCCCTCTATTAAGAGAGTGTAATAAAACAACTAGCGTCTTTACAACGTATGAAGACAAGGTAGGATGTTTGAGACTTGGATACAGTATTCATCAGTTAGAATATTCAGTGTTGTTCCATCTATAAACATCTATAAAGATAAACTGCATTTAATCTGACATTTTTTTTTTTCACTGAACGACAAGATACTGTGTGTTTTTCTATTATTTGCCCACGATTAATGGACTGGCTCGACCAGGCTTTGCAGGTACATTCAACTCACTAAGTCATCTACTTCTATTACTTTAATTAATCAGACAAAAACTCGATTGTCATTCAACATTATACACGAAACCGCCTGCCAGTACATGCGGCAAGGTTTCATTCATCTCATGAGCCCTTCTAAATGACAAAGTATTGAGACAAATTCGGGTTTTCACAGTATGTACTGCCAATTGTGGCTGTCCCTATTTCGTATGAATCATTATAATTCCATTACAATTGAGTTCATCCAGGCTCTTAGTGTTCTATTCCATCTTGGTATTTACCATCCATTTAGCCAAATGTTGAACAACAAAGTAATGTGAACATGTCAGGTGTTATATTATCTTTTTCTGGCCCACGGTTAATGACTCTTGGTCTTCCAGGTTTTCCTGGAGAATTCAACTCAGTATGTTGTTTAAGGCCACGTAGCAACATTCCGATCCTAAGGCGACAACTCGATCGTCATTCCACACTATATACGATGTTATGTGTAGCCAGGTTCCGTTCCACTTCTTTTATGTGTCCCTCTATTAAGAGAGTGTAATGAAACAACTAATGCTTTTATAACGTATGAAGACTAGATGTTTGAAGACTTGGATACAGTATGCATCAGTTAGAATGTTCAGTGTTCTGTTCTATCTTTGGTCGTTTGTCATTCCCATTATACACGAAACCGCCTGCCAGTGCATGCGGCAAGGTTTCATTGTTCTCATGAGCCCCTCTAAATGACAAAGTATTCAGACAACTCGGATTTTCACAGTATGCACTGCCCATTATGGCTGTCCCTTTTTCGTATCAATCAGTATAATTCCATTATAATTAAGTTCATCCAGGCTCAGATTGTCAAAACATTTGAACGAGAGTGTCTTAGTGTTCTATTCCATCCTGGTATTTACAAATATTCATTTTAGCCAAATGTTGAAACACAAAGTAATGTGAACATGTTCCGAATTGTGAATACTAATATCTTGAAGGTAAAAAAAAAAAACAAATAACAGATCTCTTAAATGACTTTAACAAGGTGTTCAAGGCACTCGGTGATTTCCGATGTCTTTCATGATTCTCGCTATCTTTTGTTGACCTAAACGGTTGGTATGGTCTCCGTGAAATGTCGAAAGGGCGTAAATCAGTACTCCAGTGAGCGCTATGAGAAGCAGCCGTGCAATAAATGACTGGCAATCGCTCATAGAGTTCTCAATAACTCTGTCAAAGATTATATTTTCTCCTTTAAATTTCTGCTTGATCGGACGAGATTTCAGGGACAGAACACATCGACACATTGGTAAGAAAATCCCTAAGTAATTAATTCCGATACCGTGCTCTACATGAAGATTGGACTGTGCACAGTGAACTATAATAAGAAAGTGGTAAGAATTGTTGGAGCCTCAATAAGTGCGAAAGCTTTCGTACAGTAAAGTCTGAGGGTATGGTTGTATATCCTTACACTGTATTTACCCTATTTTAAAGGGATGGTAGACTTTTGTTTGAGATAGGGCTTCAAGTTTCCAATTTTTTGTGAGATAATGAGAAACCTCTTCCGAAATACGAAAGCGCATGCAATTCTGAAAGGAATTCAACGTTTAATTTTTGAAAATTGGTTTGAAATGGCTTAGATATCTAAAACCAAAATAAAACAAAATGATCTCTATAAATGGTGGATCCTACCTTTATTAAGACCACTATATTTCTGGATCTTAGCCATTTAAAAAAGAAAACATCAAATAGATTTGAATTCCTCTTTTGCAATTTTGTTGGAAATTAAGTAAATGAAATAAATTTCAACATGACAAATTTGTTTGAGATCTTGGTGACTGCTGACTCGTTGCCAAATTTTGGTCACTATTTTTTTTTTTCATTCTGAGAAATGTTGCCCTCAGTAGCAACTAACATTTTTCGAAAAGATTATTAAGCAAAGAAAATTGCATCATCCGTGTGGTATCTGTTCTTGCCATGCTGTAGGGGAAGGGCAACAGCAAATAAATCATTATGGAAACGAACTTGCTCGTCGATTTTCTGTAGCAGCCAGATCTTTTGTTTCAAGGTGTGGTACCTCTATTACTACGAATGCATTCAGATACAATCACTTTCATAATATGTGGCGATGTAATCAAAATCTAGAGCTGAGTTGAGTTTATTAGCAACATACATGTGAATATGACAACATGATAACGTGAAATTACATAGGGTAAGATACAATAACATAAAAATCTTTTATGAGAATACAATGATACACAAGGTTCTTACAGCAATGCAAGCATATATTTTACATACTTATTTAGCTTACATAAGAATAAATGTGGTTTAATTGACTTGATTTCATTTTGATACATTTATCACTGAAAAGGTAAAGAGAATGAATAAGTATGTAATATAGACATATATGCATAAACAAAGGTTCTGAAAAAAAAAATAGAAAAGAGAAGATAATGTTGTTAAAGGGGGAACCAAAAGTTAGCACTAGTGTTAGTCGAGAATGGTTCTCCCATTATAGCTACATGTATATTTAAGATGCTTATTGCAAGGTCTACCCTTCTAAAGTAACTGTACTATAAAAGTACATTAAAGTAAACATCTGAATATTCTTTTCATCACTAAACTTCATTTAACAAGTGATTTTTTCTTTAGGTTTCTTCGAAATGAAGATCTTGTTCTTTCCTCTTGAATATTTTGGGTAAACTATTCCAGAACTTTGACCAGACAAAAGATATAGAAAATGTACCATGTGTAGTTTTACATTTCGGGAGTCTAAGCATGGAATGATCTTTGCCTCTAGTCCTGTATGCATGATTCATTGGCTCATAATATTGCGTTACAGAATGTGGTAAATGTCCCTTGTGTAGATCACATACAAAGGTTGAAACTGCAAGCTTATGCAGGTCAAAAACATCTAACACTCCTAGACTGGTAAATAAGATCTATACAAAGACACTGAATTTTGCTTGGTGGTTATTGAACTTTTCACTGTCAACACTCATGGATGATTCCGTTATAAACCTCTGAGGCACTGCAAAATTGAGTAGTACCAAGTACCCATTTGGTTGTTGTCGATACCTTATGCTATGTTAGTGATTTAGATTGCGAGGGGACAAACACACGTGTAATTATTGCATTGCGTTAAAATTTTCTCACGCAGGTGATGATAAAGCACAACACTTCGAAGTGAATCAGAAAGAATTTGACCTTTCCGTTATGGGAGATATATATTCATCCTTTATTAGTCCATTGCGACCAGAGCTCAAAGCTTAAACCAATAGAAAAGTCATTGCTAAATGCCTGAAATGTGCCCTTATATCCATTATATATCAACAGAAGACACAAACCATTAATGACATTGATATGTTTATATCAAATAAAGTCTAACATGAAACACACTAGTGAATTGCATTAGTGCTAATCGAATCTGGCGCGAAATCGAACATGCGTCCACAAAATAGACAGCCAATAGTTGTGCATACTATGGGGGCGTGCATATTCGTTTTCATCATAAGCCTGCGCAGTTGTACAAATTCATATCGGTTGGCGACACATTTTTTCTCATAACCAATGTGACAAGGAATGCTGTCTATTCAATGGAAAGGGCAGATAGAGCAATAAAAAGTGATGTATTATAATGAGTCATTCTTGAAAACTCAGCAGGAGAACTGACCACAATTCCTGTAAAGTCATATTTGAGGCTTTATAAAGAGAAGTCAATGCTAAAATTATCACTTAGTGATCAGCTTTCCGAGTCTACGCGTTTCTGGAATCGAAATAGAATCTTCGGTTGCCCCTTCGCCGGGTTTTGTGTTCTTCAGCAAGGTAATGCCGATTAATTATCGATATGCAAGTCGCTGTCTGTCAATAAATTGTCTGTATTCCGTAATTACTCAATTTCTCATTTCCCAGTGATATTTGTCTGGCTACGCTCAGTATCATTAAATTGTAAGAATAACCGTCCTGATTTAATATCTGAACAGTATCTCAATTTTCCAGCATTTTGGCAAGTATGACTTACTGCTTTCATACTTTTCACTGCACATTCAATAATCACGTGTGAGAAAATGTTGATATTTCACCAAGACTTCATGATCAAAATGTCATCATACATTTCGCCGTTTTTCCCTCTGGCAATGTCTGGTTGATTCAAAGAAGTCAGATTAAATCAAACATCCATATTTCGAAGCTAACCATACAAGATATTGATCTCTTAACAGTCTCAATCATTATTGAGGCATTAAGTAAATAAATCAAATTGAAATTAAAAACAAAAAACGGATCCCATATCGTACAAAATGTAAATGTTATCTAAAATAGAAAATGAAGACTTGCAAGAGTTTAATCGTTTCATGTTTTCTATATAGTATACCTCATTTAATTTCTCGCAATTTCTTCGGAAAAAGCTATCACCAAAGTATATGCCACTTAGCAGAGTATGTTTAACATCTATCGACACATTTTTATGTCAAAAATGTATAAAGCCAAACTTCATGACTCAGACACGCTGACAATGAATATGAATTCATACCTATTCTTTATTAAGTGAAATCTGTTAAAATCATTCAATATCTCAAATTTCGGTGAATACATTAAGGTTATGGACTATGCGTTCAATAACATTACATTAGAATTAGATCATCACTCTTAAGGAAGGAGAACATTTCTCATGTTCTTTTTCAGTAACCCAAGCTCCGATAACGTCATGAACAACTTTTCCTATCAAGACGGCACAGAAAGCACCATCATCATTTCGTCAACAATATTTCTGTCTGTAAACTGGCAGGTAGGGATATTGTTTGGTATTATGCTGACCACAATAGTCGCAAATTTGTTGATCCTAGTAGCGTTCGGATCAGAAAGAAAACTGTGGACTTACAACAATTACTACATCTTCAACATGACGATTGCAGACCTCATGGTCGGACTTCTGTGCATGCCGATACGTGGGATGATATTTCTCTTTCACCGGTCTTGGATATTTGGTCAAACCTTCTGTCACGTTTTTATCGGTATCCAGAATGCGCTGCCGGGTGTTTCCGTCTTTGGAGTCGTGATCATAAGCTTCGATCGTTACCTAGCAACCACGTACCCGCTACGCCACCTCCAATTTAAGAGTAAGAAACTAGCAGTGGTCATTAATGCTGTAACCTGGTTTATTCCCCTAGTAGTGTGGTTCAGTATAAGCACAATATGGGACCTGGTCAGACCACAAGGACGCATTGCAGCATCCGGACTTTGTCAGCCGAATTACGCTCGACATGTTGAAACAAGCGTCACTGTTGTTCTTCTTCGCGCATGCATTCCGTTCATAACGATACTTGTACTTTCTATTCAAATATACCGTAAAGTGAGGTTAGCAGTCAGTAATGAGCTTAGGGATATAGACTTTCGAGCTACCAGTGTCGTAGTCAAGGGTAAGACATCCTCGTTTGACGTTGCACAGGACTCCAGCAAGACGGAGAATCATGGTCGTCATTATGGCTTAACCACGATCTCGAGGTTAAAAAACCGGAACGCTGACAGAGGCAAAGCTTTGCGCACATTGGCGTTCCTCATCGTAGCATTCTTCATTACGTGGGTACCTAGCACTCTGATCCTCATCCTGCGTTCGGCGCTGCCCACTTGGTTCCGTCGTCTGCCTTTTGAGATTCCACTGAGGGAATCTGTCCGATGGGTTATGTTCTGTAATAGCATGATCAACCCGTTGGCATATGCCTTGGCGCAGCCGCTTCTTCGCAAGGCTGTGATGAAGGCATGCTGCCGAGGAAGGAGCGATTAGATTAGTAAAGAAGAACTGAGACATTTTATTATTCTCTCAGTTATCCTTCAGGAAGTATCTCTATAAGTTCTGGAATATTTTTTAAAGAAACTCAAAAAAGTAGATTAGAAAAGTACATGTACGTACCAAGGAGTGTATTGCATCCCCCTCCCCCAACTAAGGTGATCATCTGTACCGCATGCGCTTTCCCGACTTTTCCAGGAAAAGGGGGAAAAAACAGTTCAATTCAGGGATTGGGGGAAATCCCCACAAATTGTTTTAATAGGGAGCCTTTCAGTACTTTTTTTTGCTTAAAAAATAAGGAATATTTGATGATCATAACCTTGACTTCCTACAACTGGCCGACACACGGAATGAAGCGCTCAACGGCGAGATAAGTTGTGGCCATGCACATGTTGCATTATCTTCGGACTTGAAGAGTCACTAAGCACATTAAAGAAAAAAAAATGTTGCCAAAATGTCTAAAATGAGTACGAAAATATGAAACGTAATGACGCTTGGAGAACAGTAACTAAGTTATAAAAAAGAAAGAAGCAAACCATAAACATGCATGCTAAATTGACTGCAAAAGATGTTAAATTGATTGCCAAAATGAATTTGAATGAACGAGAGCAGCATGTCCGTGATCACGTGACTATATAATTCTAAACTGAATGAACGAATAACGAAATGGTGCTTGTTTTACGAATTTCAATTGAAAAAGTGTTAATTAGAATGAGGCTAAAGGTAATTTGAATGCTCCAAAATGAATTTGAATGAAGAGATCATAAAATTGAACTGCCGAACATGTCATCTATGCTATATTTTGCTAAATTGAATGCGGCAATTAGGAATTGGACTGACAAAAGAGCGAAATTGGCCGGGAAAACCTATAGGCCTAGTTGATAGAAGAACACTTCCTATTTTGAAACCACAATTATCAATTCTCGCGCAGGCGTTTCGATTACATAGTCATTTTTCCTGAAAAAAAAAAAACGATGATAAAGACTGATCACTCTGTTTGTGAGCCACTCAAAAAGGTACCCCCCCCCCCAAAAAAAAAAAAAAAATGCATTCACTTGTATTCATTCATTTTATCCGTTTTTAGTAGTTACTTTTTGACGCATTCGTTATCAGTTTTTACGGCTGCACTATCGCTCAGTCAAGTAGGATATCAGTGCCCAAAGTTACAGATTTTGTAAATCACAAATTTTCATGGAGATCAAAGGGCCTGCATAAAGATTGATTATCATTGTGTCAAACAGAATTTGAGGTGTTTTTTCCTATTGAACAATGTAACGATTTCATTCAGTCGCTCATATCTTTTTAAATAAGAGACAGTTTTGTAGCATTCTGTCTGCCGGGACACCATGTATAATATAATAGTTTCGTTCATATTATGCATTCAATATTTGCATTGGATGTGAAGAATAGCAAATCAAAGTTTGATCTCTCGTGAAAAAAAAAAAAAAATACACCGCCACGCTTCGTACGTGCATTACATATAGGTGGGCTGAAATTAACTTGGTCTAAAATGAAACATAGGCCTATATGCCCATAAATGCACCATTATATAGAGTTAAAAAAAATGACTGTCCTACAGCCCTATTGAGTCGTGTTATCTTTGTCATTATTGTTCTCATTATTTAAGAATGAAAAAGTGAATGCAAAATATGTATGTATTCATTGATAAAGTATAAGCCCAAGAGTGTGTAAAAGGAAATACATGTATCACATTAATTTCTAAATTCATGAAGTGTGCTGATATGTGGAACAGAGTGCATTATTATGAAAATTAAAACAATACTACATTTTACATTAGCAAAAATGATGAAAATCTTGGTTTTTATTTTTTTGTCAACTCATCCCATAACCAATCGATATCAAGGTGGACTTCAAGCAATGTACATACAACTCTCAATGAAAAAAAAAAAGAAATATTATTAAGCGAAGCAAAAGTGTAACATCTACGTAAATAAAAGTAAAGTAAGTCACTGAGCATTTATGAATCTAAGTTACAACTGCCGTTTTAACACGTCAGCGTAAGAAATAGATTTTATATCAACGTAATCAACTTCAACTTTGAAACAGACAAGCTAGCAATAGAATTCAAGAAACATTTCTCAGTTTATAACTAAAGTAAATAATCTAAAATATTTCCTTTCACGTTACAGTCGTATTGCCAGAATACCGAATTTTTCTCAGTTAGAGTCGTGTTTCCTTTCTTTCTTCTGAAATTTTTGTCTGGAAAGTCCAATTCTACCATGTCTGCTGTTTAGGATTTATTGTCTTTTCTCTCTTCGTGGCCCTTTTCTTTTCTTCAGTGGGCCAGGAGTGGCTGAAGATACTGACGACATTTAACTTTTTAACGTGATCAAGGACTGCATATATTTTCATGAACAATAAATGAGTGCTAAGAAAGTACGTCTGCACCTGCTGCAACCACTATCAAAAAGTGCTCGATATTTGATCGAGTGCCGGTAGAAGCATGATCGAGTTTAGTCGAGTATCAATCGACAGCAGTCCTGTAGCGGTCGTGCAGCGGTCGAGTTATTCATGAAACTGATGAATCCTCGATCGAGATGATCTGAAATCGATCGTGTCGCATTCGAGTATAACTCGAGATGATCGGGAACTGAGCTCGGGGAAAAATCCGTCCCGACCACACTAGATTTCTATACGACCGATTCCCGATAAGCTCGATCTCTTCTCGATCACTACCCGAGCTGTTGGTGTTCGGGCTTCCTACTCGAATATTTTGGACATGTCCAAAATTATCGTGAAGGAAGCAGGAGCGATGCCGATCAAGGTAGATCGACCCCGAATACCAATGCCGAGCGAGCCCGACCAGGCCAAAAAAGCTTGATCGGGATTGATCGAGTTGATCTGATCGGCAGTGGCAATTTTGATGGCGTCCACTCCAAAAACCCGCGATAGGGGTTCGAATTCCCAACCCATTTCCATCCCTAAATATTGCTAAAGGGACACCTCTGAGAATGTGGAACAAACATGTGCATGATTGACCATGGGGGGGGGGGGTGGAGCGGGGCAGGATTCCAAGAAATTATGTGACTTTTTGCATTTCTTCAGATTGGATGAAGGCGGTTGTCGTTAATCATGACACAGTCAAATTTGGCTCCAACAAATCTTATAATTATGATCCACAAATATTTAATTTTCAAACTTTGAACAGTCTAATAATTATTGATAGCTATCGTTATATCGGGGAGATATCTATCTCGCGAATAGTACTTCTGTTTGAAAACTCTCAATGTTCAACTTCCACGAGAATCTACATATAAGGTATACACGCTTTTAACTGAAGGGGAGGACAGGCAAAGCAATATCACACAGCATTGAAGTTTGTGTTCACATTGGATGCAAAAAGTTAAAGGTATTGTTTACCATGGCGAGCAGTATTTATTTTTTTTTTTTTGAGTTGTCACGATTGATGCACATGTGTAGGTTAGTTGTATTACAAAACATCCCCATGTAAAAAGAAAACAAAAAAACAATCGCAACAAAGCCTATATTACAAGGAGATATCACATTTTCTCAATAACTGCAGACGGTTTATTCCTGAAATAATTTCATTCTAACTGTTGTTCACATTCTGTATATTTAACAATACTTATCATTGATTTTAGAACTATTTTGAAGTACTACAGCTGAATTTTTGCTTTATCTGCAAAATGGTAAATGCCTTTACATAAAGCTTTTAGCAAAAAAAAAAATACCAATTACGAACAATAGGAATTTGTCTAACTTGTTTGGCTTTCGTCGGCTTCAGAAAGGGCTGAAGAAAATCTTATTCATTTGTTTCTCCTCAGTGGTATGAAGGAGAAAGAACCAGAACGGTGGTACAGAATATGCTATAATTACGCAAGAAACGTTTTCCTTTTTCCTATTCTCTTCTGCCGACCATGGTACAGAATATTATTACGCAGTAATTAAACGTGAATTTTTTCTTCTGATTTTTTCTTGTTAAGGTGTGAGTTCATCTTAATAGAATACAACACGAAACCGTAGGAGGTGGTCAAGGGAAAATATGTGTCATTATCCATACAGTAGAAATATGATTATATACGACCTCACTATAACTTAAGTCAGAAAAAGATGAATAATGTCTTGTTGTCTTTTTGTCCTATCGTTTTCTAACGTACAGGTTAAAAAAAAAGAATCCAACGAACAGCGAGAAATAATCTGAACATTTTTGGACACATTTCAAACAAAACTCATGCGAGTGAAAGACACACTATGTAAAGAAATGTCAATATTTTAGTAGATTTGTTATATGAAATGTGACTGCAAAGTTCACCAGTAGATTTAAATACACGGCATACATGCACAAATATTGATAAAGGCACATACAGTTGGTTCGCTGAAAATCTCTCTCATCTGTAGGCACTTACGCTCTATTACCTGAAGAGTGGATTCCTGAAATAGAGCTTTGTACATGTTCAACTGACCCAGAATAATCCACACCTACTCACTCTTACTCTCGCGCACGGATTGAATACAATTCTTTCAGTGGGAGATTTCTGGTGTAAATGTGCATAATATTTGAAAGAAATCCACATGGTGAGTCTACTCGTCTTGCAAAAAAAAAAAAAATGATAAAAAAAAAAACGCCAGAGAAACACCCGCTATTAAAGAATTGTCAAATAATGACACAGTATCTCTTCATGCATCTTAATGCACAATGGCCGAGTGGCAGTCTCCCTCCCCATCAATGGCATATTAACGTCCACGGTCAGATCATCGAGTATCTTTAGTGCCACGTACTCTTTCTGCAGACATGTTAATGGATTTCATATATGTTAGTATATGTGTAGATGTATGAATATATAAGGAACAAACGAATGGAAATTACAATATATATATATATATATATATATATATATATATATATATATATATCATGAAGAGTTTGTTCGTAAAAACCGATAAGTCCATTTTTGAAGATTTTGAAGTACGGTCTCTGTCAAAAAGTACAAAATAATACCTTTTAAATTATATATTGGTCACTACATATAAAGGGACATTTTTGAGGTTATGATCGAAAGAAGCAAAAATTTTCTTATTATTCTCTTTATTTTTCTTGAGCCTTAATCGCAAATATCTCCATTTGGCAAATATATAACGTAGGGGAAATTTCTGTATTTATTGATTCACTGTTACTTAATAACTGGATAAACTATAAAAGAATGCAAGCAATATATTTTTCTCTCGTTACCTCTGCCAAGGAGGTTATGCTTTTGTCGGCGTTTGTTTGTTTGTCTGTCTGTCGGTCTGTCGGGTTGTAAAATAACTTTTTAAAAATGGGTACAGATTTGAGTGAACCTTACAGGAAAAGGTGATAATGACACAAGGAACAGATTATTAAATTTGGGTATTGATCCTATACTATTGAGAAATGAGGGCGACTTTAGCATGCGTATACGGATGGAAAGGAGCTGCTTGGTGAAGGTCTGCGCTCTCAGAGTGCTTTCCTATTTCAATATAAAATTTAGATATCGACGAGGTCATAGAAATTAAAAAGTGTAACCACAAGGTTAATGTGCTGATCTTAGGACACAATACTAGTAAGTGGTAGGCGTAATGATATCCTGAGAAAATTACATCAGCTCCAATACATGCATCGGATAGTAAGAAAGCAGAAATGAAAAGAGAAGCTGTGACTTGAACTTATCCTGTTGTTTTCTCTTGGTTATTTATTGGCAGATTTTTTTTTTTTAAAGTGCATTGATGTAATAGACTGACAAGCTCGGCACGAAGCTGCTTACACTCAGGTTTACACCATATTATTAAAAAGTGCGCGCGCATCTTTAGAGAATTTCACAGTACTGGAGGTCTCATACAGAGCAGTCACTTAACAGTTGTTATGTAAATGTTGGCGTATATGTTGCAAAAAGCAACAACAACAATCAAATCGTGGCAATTTGAAAATGTGTTTTCATTGGACTCGACCTTAAAAAGGCATTTACAAATTTTACAGCCGCCCGTTAGTGACAGATATAAGACGCTGGAGGCTATAAAGAAGCACACTTTGCTTGATATTCTTCCTTATACTGATCCCACAACTCCGGCCTGCAGTATTGTCTTTACAGGGAGACGATTGACCGCTATTTTCCCGTTATTTCCATCGAGAAGGTAAGGCAATGAAATATTTTGTAGGGTTGAGATAGTATACTCGCTCAAAGCCAATTCAGCAGTGTTCCATTTTCATATGTCATCCACGGTACCGTTTCCTTAGCATTACAACAAGTACATTACTAGATATGAAAAAGTGCGCGAGCATTTTTAATTCTTTCTTCCCACCCCCCCTTTTTTTTGCATGATTATCATGAAACTGTATTATACTCATTCTCAAGTGCTACGCTCATTTATTGTTTCATGAAATATAAAAAAGACATCACATTTCAATTTAAATGAACAGCTCGACTTGTGTAATTTACATCTCTACCTTTATGTGACTTTCACTCTTCCGTAATCAGGTTATCACTTTAGTTTTCAAACACCATGCTATAGCTTACAATGAAACAAATGCCGATGTAATAAGCGAGAAACCAAACCATATCAGGAAAGCACTAACGATGAAGATTCTTGAAAGATTCAGCGTCATTTTTATTAATATCAGAAGTTACACATCGCTCTTTTTTGTTATTTTCATTTACTTTTTTCTCCGCGACAATGAAATGTAAAACTTATATACTATTCTCAGCGCACTTGAATCGGTGTTAGATCGTCAATTTGATTCCGAACAAAGTAAAGTTATGTTGAGTGTGTTACTACATTAGCAACGTTGAAGATGCTAAAAAGTCAAAGGTATCATTTCCTACTTTCATAGGCAAATAGATGCAATGTGTAATTTCCCCACACCTAGTAACTTTTTGTAAATATACCTGTTAGAAAACATCGGAAAGAATAAAACTGCTTGATTTGGTATTAAAAACCACTGATTTTTTTATTTAACAGATTTATGTTACGCGCCCTACGTTATCACTGCACCTTAAGTTCAAGCCTGTGTCATCGTACATATGCCTGTTTCCTTTCCGCTCATAGAGCACATTGTCAGTAAAATTTGTTTGAAGTTTTCCATTTCAAAAGAAAATGGTCCATTAAAAGCATTCCTGTGATTGTAGCAAGCCTACACTGAACAAACCAATAAACGTAATTCGCACACATTCTTTAAGTCAGTGATCTCTCATATTTTACAGAGCTGAAGTTTTTCAACGTCATGGAAAACTTCACGCATCACGATGCAGTAGAAGACGTCGTCATCATTTTGAAAACCACATCACTATCCTTAAACTGGCAGGTTGGAGTTCTGTTCAGCATTACGCTTACAACAATAGTTGCAAATTCACTGATCCTTGTTGCATTTTGCTTAGAAGGTAAACTGTGGACTTACAGCAACTACTACATTTTCAACATGACGATAGCAGATCTCATGGTCGGACTTCTGTGCATGCCAATACGTGGAGTGATATTTTTGTTCCATCGAACATGGATTTTCCGTCAAACCTTCTGCCACGTTTTCATTGGTATCCAGAATGCTCTGCCCGGCGTTTCCGTATTTGGGGTAGTGATCATTTGCTTTGATCGTTACCTAGCAACCATGTACCCACTGCATCATCACCGAAGGAAGAGTAAAAGAATGGCCATGACTGTGAACGTGATAACATGGTCAATCCCAATCATTTTTTGGTTCTGCATAAGTACAATATGGGACCTGGTAAAGCCAACCGAAGCAGCCAAATCAGGACTATGTTTGCCAAACTACTCCCTCAATGTAATATCTAGTTTTATGGTTGTTTTCCTGCGAGCTTGCATTCCATTCATGACAATATCTGTACTTTCCATTCAAATCTGGCACAAGGCTAGGTCAGCAGGCAGAAATAGACTTGAAAACAGTAAGTATGCAGCAAAAGATTCGGAGAAAGCGCTGAAATCAGATCACAGTTCAGTCGTGGTCGAGAGCATGAGGCTTAGAAAGCGGAGCACAGATGGTAGCAAGGCTTTGCGTACCCTGGCGTTTCTTGTGTTTGCGCTCTTCATCACGTGGCTGCCCAGCACTATAATTCTGCTCCTCCACTCCGCTCTCCCCGTCTGGTTTGCAAGTTTGCCGATCAAGATACCACTCCGGGAGTCCGTCCGGTGGGTCATGTTCTGTAATAGTATGATAAATCCTATTGCATACGCCTTGGCACAGCCTCTTTTCCGCAGGACCATCACCAAGGTATGTTGCCGAAGGCGCGTTTGATAAGTCCTGTTGGTTCAGGATATATAGAAGCTTTATGACTTGGTTATTAATAACGAACATACATGTAAAACCTAACTTTGTTAAGGCAACAGGACATGAATTATATTTTGTCCCTCTTCACAAATATAGATTAATTCTGTCTGTATCTACATTCTTTTCCATTTCATGTAGAAGAGGTGCGCAGCTTTTGTAGAAAATAAGGCAAAAGAAAGGGACTCACTAAAACTCGGTTAAAATTCCAGCAAAGCAGAGACAATCTAGATGCTGACGATACCAAAACAAATAGGCCTATCCTTATTGTTTATAACACTATTGTATTTTTACTTCCTGATCCCTTTGAAAATTATTTAAAAAAATCAATTACCCGACTCTCTGATCACCCTACACACAATTTAAAAAGTTCGTTGAAATTCGCCCCCCCCCCCCAAAAAAAAAAAAAATGTTATTTTCTTTTACTAAGGAACAGCTTTTATTATTCTCTTTGCATTGGTACATGTCAGTTTTGTTCAGTTGAAAATGATACTTCCAAATAGGAGTATCCATTCAGCTAACTTTCTGTTTTCTATCATCGTGTTTATTAAAAGCATTAGACTGGTGTTTCATGAATAGTAAATACATTATAGTTTCTAAATAATTATGTGTCAATATTAGACATTAAAAAGAAGCACAGATTACAGCACGAATCGTATCGTTACATATTGTGTATATCATTAATGATTATGATGGGGATTGCTATTGTTGATTTAGAAGAAAAGGAGAAATGCGAACATAACAGATTGCACTGTTACTTTTAACGTATTTTGCCTAAATGTTATTACCAGTCCTTTAGTACTCTTATAACTACGGCGAATGCAGAAGAGAAAATACTTCTGTAGTGATATCTTTACAAGTTATTCAAATAAACACGAGTTACCTGCGAATATAACGGAATGCCTACAAGTCTTAACTAATTAACGATCAACTAGCTAGTTCATAGAGATTATTGTGCTGCTTTATGCAGTCAGCAGGCTCCTGCCCAGTGTGAAGGAGTCGGATGCAATTTAGTTACAGATGCTATAAACTCAGCGTGTTTCTTTGATAAACAAGAGTTTAAACTCGAGTATACGATCTATCACTTGTATTTTGTAACTGAACGGTTTCATTTGATAACGCCATCCATACCCAATCAGTTTCACATTCGCTGCACGTTATAACAAAAACAAAAACAGCTGTAACATTCATAGCTGAAGTTTCTGGTGATGTTCGTTAACTCTTTATGTGCCATGGTGGAAACCCCCTGTGTGCCACGTTATTCTGATACACGAAGATAGTCATGCTTAGAGAAAGAATTCTGTTTTTCCAATCTGTATAACTTCTACAAATTCTGTTAAGCTGGACATAATAGTAAGCAAAGTTAAAGAGGAATGCCAAACTTTGCTTCCATATACAATGTATAACAATTCGATTTTCAATTTTTCTTTTGAATTACCGGTTGCTACATTACTGTAAAGGAATGACTTTTGCACATAAAATAGTGACAGAAACTTAAAGTGTACATGCAAAATCTAGTTGGGAACACCGCTTGATAGTCATTCACCACATAAAATACAAGCCATATGTGAGAGGAACAAAAGCGCGAGAAACGCGTTGATTGTACCGCGGGATTTGCGATTTATCGATCGGTTTTGGCGGCTTTGTTTGTTGAGCAGAATATGCGAAGTTGGCGCGCCGTCGACTGAGTCGGACGAGCGAACGTGGCACATAAAGAGTTAAGGGTCCCGCATACCTTAGGGAACAGTGATTTAAAAATGTTCAAGATATCGCATTTGATTAATAATATGCATGCCTGTTGTATGACAAAACATCCTACCATATAAGATTCAAATTATTACAGTGGTTGTTTCTAGTCCAAACTCACATTTTGGAACTATCTTAAAGCACTAATGCGGGTTTGTGTTTCATCTGCAAATAGTAAATCATGACTGTAATGTTCAAAAGTGAAATAAGGTTCGTTATTCCAAAGGTTCGGTATTCCAAAAATAATGATATAGAACCGGAGAACGGTGGCATACCGGGGTGGAGAAAATACCTCTTTTTTCATGAATACCACGATTTCACATTACCACTGTATACCATCAGCTAGTTGGTCAATAAGTATGTAACGTGTGTGTTTGTGTGTGTTTCTGTACATGTTGTTGTATTT
Source organism: Diadema setosum (assembly GCF_964275005.1). Taxonomy (NCBI): domain Eukaryota; kingdom Metazoa; phylum Echinodermata; class Echinoidea; order Diadematoida; family Diadematidae; genus Diadema; species Diadema setosum. Next base: position 29,286,626 of record NC_092697.1, read on the forward strand.
GTTTTTAAACAGCGCCGTATGTTGTCACGAAATGCAGTCTTCATATTTTCGAAATTAGGAACCTTACTTCATTTCGTATTAACAAACTTTGCGAATAACGAACGTCTTTCTGTTTCCGGATTAACAAACCTTATTTCTTTTTCGAATTAGAAGATCTTTGGTATAGCAAACCTTATTACATTTTTGGAATTACGAACCTTTGGAATAACATACTTTAACAGAGATTTTCTCTTGTTTTTCCCTTTTTCGTTTGTTTTTACGTGGGGATTCATAATGCGAGAAAACACCCCACGCGAGCAGACACAGAAATGACAATATCGCAATGCAATGTGATACAGCAGCATACAGCACTTGTAAGGTAAATGATATTGGCTTATACACTCAGAAAACACAACAAACAGAAAGTGAACACTTTTTTCGAGTTCATATTTTTCATAGAAGATCTTGATAGAAATCATAATGTCATATACCATATCAAAAATAATTAAGTTGGCTACTAACCTAATAGGTTAATAGAAATGGAAACCTTATGCATGGATGAACACATTCGTTTTGTCCTCCAAGGCAGAAGAGTAAAATTTGCAAAAATTGACATATTGAAATTCATTTGCAAATACTCTCCAGGATATCAATAAGCAATGACAACAAAAGACCAATTTAACGCAATGAGAGAAATTAATGTAATGTCAGAAATAGGTTTCCGTTCCCCTCGTTTCTCTTTGTATTCTAAAACAAAATCATAGTGGTGAAACTGAAGGTGGAACATAAGAATTTTCTTTCAATTGTATGGTCATGTGTAGTATATGCAGCAATATATGACAGTTTTATATATGATGAATTTATATTGGTATAATGGTAAACATTATTCCTGCTCTGTGATAATGAAATAATTACTAAAAAAAGAAAAGTGAGGAGACATAATATATCTATATATTTAGGCCTACTTAAGTCGAATCGAACTAAAATTCTACATTTCATTGCCCAGTACGTGATAACTAAAGCTCATTAAATGTTTGCGTTCAATGCCCAGTGAATTTTAAGTATACCTTTGCTATTGTGAATGTTTACATATAAAAGTTAATAGAGCTAATAGTAAATATAGCTTTTTTGCTCTATATGAATTCCTTGGTTAGAGGTGTCATTGTGGATTTGAATTCAAAGGTCACTTGGTTCGACACACAGGTTAGATTGTGTTCCGCTTCCGAGCATGTGTAAATTTCCTTTATCTTATCCACAGCTCTCTCGACCTTGCTCTTAAAGTTTCTTCGCTTGATTTTAGAATCAGAACAATTGGTTGTGTCTTTCATTTCAAATTCTACATTGAATTTGTTTTGAAGGAAATTTCCTGTAAAGTTCAAGACAAGTATTTGCGCAAGTAGTATTTATATTTGTAATTCGTAAAACTTAAACACAAATATCATATTTTTGCAAAAGGAGTGTTTTCGAAGGAAAATCCAGAGAAATCCGAGAAACGTTTTGGCAGTTTTACGTCGGTTTTGATAGTTTGCTAATTTGAATTAATGTGTGATTGAGATACTTACAATGTCAAGACTTTTTCTCTGATATGCCGTAGGACTTCTCCGTATACAAACATAATATAATGCTTATGCTTATATTTTTACTTGTAAGTTCTTCTATTTTCCTCAAGGACAATTTCCGACAACTTGTCTACAAGCGCTGATTTTTTTTTTTAAAGTTTTCCGAGAGTTTTGACAGTCGTTCGATAACACATCCGAGATTCACCTGTCTGTATTATTCTGTCACCTAAAGGCAAAGGAATAAAACTATTCAAAATTCAAAGACCCTTTGAGTCTTGTCTGAACGCGTGTTCTTGTTATGTGAAATATATGATTGTTGGTTGATTGTTGGTTGCCGCACGTGAACTCGTGTGTGTATCGGGGACTTTTCCAGATCTCGGGCATAAACCAGTGCAATTTTAGAGAAAATTCTGTAACTTACATTTCGCTGATAATACCATCAACTACTACTTTTTTGTGTTGGTACTGATGACACTGCCGGAGTCAATATAACCGGTACTCATCTTGTAATACTTGTAACATTTTGGATGTGTGTAAATAACGCAGAAAACATGTGTGCTATCGCTGTGTATGCATACTCTGGTGTGAAAGTGAATGTGCAAAAAAAATGTTTGATAGATTGTGAAGATAATTAAATGTATATAATCCTAATATATATATATATATATATATATATATATATAATTATCAGTATATAATTGATTAAAAGGATGGTATAATTTTCGTTCAGATAGAGATGCAGGTTTCCAACTTTCACTCTATGTGTGCTTGTGAGATAATCAGAAACCTCTTATGAAATATAAAAGTATAAAAGAACATGCAATTCAAGATTGATTCACGTTTCATTTGAGGAAATTTGGCATTGGAAATGACCGAGATATAAAAAAAGGCAATCCTAATAAGATGTGACAGGCCACGACTTTTATTAGGATATCTTTTTTTCCCATCTATATTTTTGGATATGTCATTATGTTAAATCTCATGTTGATCAAATAAAATTTCATTTCAGCTTGATTGTATGCTTTTTAGAATTTCATAGAGTGGTTTCTAAATATCTCTCAAAACGTTCAAAACTGAATCTTCACCTCAACCAATACTGTACAGTTCCTTTAACACTGTAGGTTATCAAACTCCACTTGATGATCCTGGTTAAAGTTTTCGCGGAGAATCCATACCATATAACAGGGGTCGAACAGCCCTTCCGCATGATGTCAAATTTGGCATTGCTCGATTTTTGTTGTGTGTGTTTTTATGAGATGTTCATCAATCATAGTCTTTGTTTCAGCTAAAACGCAGTATTAAATAAGTCGTGTTTCATTGACGTGAAATTCCAATTCTAAGCAGGATAAATATCAAAGGTGAAATATGTTGAGATATAAAAATCAGTGACAGGCCGTGTACAAATATTCTATCATCTGTGACAGTGAAATTCAAAGCCAGTTGTTTTCATTTCCATCATCTTTTGAAGCTGCAAGTTTCATCTCAATTTTAATCATATTTGTAGTCATGTCCGGCATATCTTTTTTTTCACAATTCATGATACCCGAAGACTATTTCTAAGGTTTACTTTTTTGCGTACCACCCCCCCCCCCCTCCCCATTTACCATATATGTCTTTATACGGAGAGCAGGTACAAATGTCAGTAACAATGATGGTATGTATAACAATGAAGTGAAATGTTATTATCATTCTCACACTGCATATCCTTTTTTTTTTTTATTGATTTTCAAAAACAAATCATACATAACATTAAAACAATCAAAGCAAAAAATAAAAATAAAAATAGAAATAAAACAAAACAAAACAAAACAAAACAAAAAAAAGCAGCCATACCAAGTATTTCACAAATAGCAGTTGTCACCCATTTTCACAAATCATCTTAAAGCAAAATAATGTAGGATTACGAGAGATGTCCCAAGCAAACCGCTGACAAGCCCGCGAACATGCCAGGCGGACCGCCGCTCAATCCACCAGCACCAATTCGGGCCCCTGGCAGACTCCATTCTTTATTCGAGTGTTACATTTTTAGTTAAACATGACAAATCATCCACCCACAGTTACGATACTCTTTACTCGACCCTTCTTTCTTCATACACTTACGCAAACATGCATACCCACACACAATAATCAATATACAAAATGGAATCTGCCCACAGAGCCGATCGGGTTAGGCCGGAATAGAGAGAGCAGCAAACCCACCCAGCAGGCACACAAGGCCACCAACGGAAAGCCGGAGTCATTCCCGAAACCTGCTGGCAGTATAAACTGTATGTGACTCGCTGGAATGGAAGACAACCTAAAACAGCATAAACCATGTAAACAAATTTTGCATAATACTAATACAAAACCAAAATAAGTACATGTATGTACTATTGTACATAACATTCTTTCAGGTTTAACAAATGATAAAATATCTCAACATCCATGTACCTACAATCCTAGTACAGTATACTAGTAGTAATCTAACTTACTAGTAAGGGAAAATTAAGGCAGTCCTTCTGTCTCATGAAAATTTGTACCCCATCCACATTAAGTGTCACTAACATGACACATACAGAACATGTACAATTTGTACTAAGAATATGAAACACACTGCATATCCTTAAGATTACGAGATGTGTTTTCTCATTGCGAAATTATAAGCTGTGTACCCATGGAATCACGCCGGAAAAGCTATAAAAATCCATGTTTGTTTAAGGATATGATGATATACAGAAGAAATGTCGATATTCACTTTGAATAAAAACACATTAGAGAAAAGTGAAACATATACTCTAAGGACATAAAAAAAGCAAGAGAATTAAAAGATGTATAATAGAAAAAAAAAGTAAATGTAGTTATTACGTTAAAATTCCATTCATAGATTTCTACTCATCGACCTGAATAGCAGTTTCCTTGAATAGGTACTCGTATAGAATGGCTCAAGAAGGTATCAACTTATCCTCAGCTTTACTCCCATAACGCCGTTCCGATTGAATACAGCACTTCCAGAGGAGGGAAGTGTTCACATACACGCACAAAGATATGAATGGAATCCATTTAGTGAGTTTAGCGCATTCTGCAATACAAAATGGTGGGGAAGGGATAAATCCATCCTCGTTCGCCATTAATACGAACGCCCGCAGTCAGATCTACAATTGTCATTCATGCTAAGTGTTCTTTCTGTAGGGATTTTAATGGAAATGATATTTTCATGATGATATCGGAATATAAGAAATCAAATCGAAAATTCAACGTTTGCCACCTCATGAGTTATTGACCTTTCAGTAGATCAAAGGGCTGGAGAAAATCTTTGCTCAGCAAAAAAAAAAAAAAAAAAAAAAAAAAAAAAAAAAAAGAAAGAAAGAAAACACTTTTGAAGCTCATATTTTTTCAAAGAGTATTAGGCCAAATATTGATGTTTTATCTACCTTAAAGGTAATTTGATTGGCTATCAAACTTGTAGGTAAATAAAAACAGAAACTTTATGCATTAGTGAGCACATTTGTTTTTCTCTTCCAAGGCACAAAAGTATTTTTTTTTTTAAATGGACAATTTCTCAATCATGCGTGTGTGCTCTTCCATATATCAATGGGAATAAAAGACAAATCCAACACAATAGGAAACACAAATTGATTTGGAAAACTTACCCATTGATCTCTATGATGTCTTTGTAGCTCCCAAAAGTAAAGAAAGGCGAAAAATAATAGAGAAAATGAAGAATCTTCTGAAAAATCCAAATTCAAATGACATTAGAGAAGAGACAATATTAACGAAAATGGTACAAATTTTAAATGTTATTTCAAATTAACCACCTTAAAAATGATAACTGGTTCTTGAACTTGTCTCATGAATTCTTACATCTCTAAAAAAAAAAAAAATGAATAAAAAAGATCTGTCCATTTTACCAGCTTTCCATCTTACTCCCTATGACATTTAAATGTGAGTTGACACGAAAAAAAAAAAAATCGTATTTTCATTTTTGAGTTTCCACTTTTTTCTTGTTTGAGAATTTAACAAGATACAAGGGAACAAAAACTTATTTTTGCTTTTCATTCAAGTCCCTCGTTGTGGTAAATTGGTCTTTTGTTAGCATTGCTTTCTTGAAGGGCATTCGCAAATTAATCACTACTTGTGAAATTTTGCAATTTTCACTTTTGTGCCTTGGAAGACAAAAATGAATGTGTTCACTCATGTGTAAAATTTCCCTTTGTATTAACCTACCAGGTCGATAGCCAATTATTTAACCTTTAATAATAATTAATATGGTATATAACACAATTATTTTTTATCCAAATCTTCCTTGAAATGTATACACTGGAAAAAAAAAAGAAAAGATGTTTACTTTTTCTTGCCGAGTGTATAAGTTATTGGTGTTACTAAAGACTCTTTTTTGTATAAGATTGGATATGAATAAGGACATTGGGAATGAAATAATTAAGTCAGTGTGATTCTATCTCGAGACAAAACAATACCTAATGTCCCCGGATGGTTGTATTTTGATAGGATTACACCATATCCCAATGGTTACAATTCATAGGACACTCACTGTCTCCCTGAAAAAAAAAAATTATATATGAAACCAAAGCATTTATCTAATCTGTTATTGTTAAATTGCTGAAGGGCGAGAGGACCTGCGACCTAAACAGGAGATATTGACACACCTGGCTTGACGCTCATTCTTTCGTTCACCGAGCATCACGTGCGCGCGCATCTTTAATAACTTTTACAGTGGGTGGTTCAGAAGCAGCAGCGGTCGACTATCACAGCATTTGTTCTGTAAATGATGGCGTAGGCCTTCATAATACAAAACCGCAAATCGTGCCACCATGAAGATGTTTTTTCATGACATGCAACTTCATGTAGGCATTAACATGTCATAATGATAGCTCGTTATTTAGAGGTTACCCTGGAAGCTATATATAAGGGCATTACTTGGTAAATATTCTCACTTTCTGATCTATCAACCCGGACCTACATTATCGCGTTTGCAAGAAGACTGGTTTCTATTTTCCCGTTTGTACTTTCATCGACAAGGTAATGCCATCAACCAATCAGATATTTTGTAGGATTTATTTTCAATTAGCCATGTTTCATTTCTATATTTCCACAATAAACAATAATATTATTTCTAGTTATCTCAAACATTCCGTAATAAATCCATTGAGTGTTTACTCCTCAAATGTGAATTTTTCAATGAAATTCTTATAGTGTAACAATTGATAAAGTTAAAATACCTGCAAAACACCTAAAAATGAAGAATCTTTACTGCTTTGGCGTCATGTCAATTGAAAATAGGAGTCAAATATTGCTATTTCGTTTTATTTTCTCAATAGTTGTTCATAGCTGTGGCATGCAGTACCTGGAAATATTATTTTTAATATTGTAGAGCTAATAAAGTTGTATTTCCATTGCTAATAAAGAAGTCATCCACGGTGTAGGATTCTCAATTCTTTGAGCATCTGAAAATTTACTAATTCTACCTCTTATACTGAGCAATATTGAAGATGAAAATTAAAAACAATCAACTCGCTACTCTCACAATCAAATATCTATCATCTCAGATTCTCAAAACTTAATAAATGTAGTCCAATTACAGTTTGTGAATATGTTCCTGCACACACACACACACACACACACACACAAATAGTGTAAAACCGCTTCATTGGTACAATTTACTACTGTGTCAAACAGAAGTACATCACCACCCTTAGTTGCTGCATAACGTTTTCAAACTCACACATGACTACACTAGACTATTATGATATGTTAAAGTCAATTTCAATGACAGAGAATATCCTCAGTTTCTTTGGAAAGCATTTTTGGATTGCTTAGCTTCCTTCATCACTGGTGCAAAAGCATTTTTACTTTAATACGAATTTCTCAAGGAATCAAAACAAGCCTGGGGGCTTCATAAGGGCGAGTAATGTGCTAATAAACACATAGATAAACGTATTACACACATTCACTACAACTTCGATGTGTTTCACCTTTTTTTTTTCAGTAACGTCATGGATAACTCCTCGTATCCCGATGAGACACAAGACATCGTTGTCATTTCGTCAACAATTTCCTTCTCTGTAAACTGGCAGGTGGCAGTTTTGTTTGGCATTGCGTTGACCACAATAGTAGCGAATTCATTAATCCTTGCTGCATTTTATTCGCAAAGGAAACTGTGGACATACAGCAATTACTACATCTTTAACATGGCTATAGCAGACCTGTTCGTTGGCCTACTGTGTATGCCAATCCGTGGGGTGATATTTTTGTTTCACCGATCATGGATTTTCGGTCAAACCTTCTGCCACGTTTTTATCGGTATCCAGAATGCACTGCCAGGAATTTCCGTCTTCGGAGTGGTGATCATTTGCTTCGATCGTTACCTAGCAACCATGTACCCACTGCATCACCTCAGAAGGAAGAGCAAACAACTGGCCGTGACTGTTAACGTGATAGCCTGGTTAATTCCGACTTTCCTGTGGTTCAGCATTAGCACAGTATGGGACCTAATAAAGCCAACCGAAGTGGCAACGTCAGGATTTTGTTTGCCGAACTACGCCAAGAATGTAGTACCAAGCCTTATAGTCGTTTTCCTGCGAGCTTGCGTCCCATTCGTGACGATATTTCTACTTTCAGTTCAAATCTACTACAAGGCCAGGTCGGCAGGAAGGAATCGGCTCGAAAACCGTAGCCATGCAACTGTCCGCGTGCCTGCGACAGGAACGAAATGCTCGCTAAGCGTGGTTGCTGGAGACTTGGGCAAAGAACCGGAAGCCGATCGCGCTGCAGTTGTCGTCGAGAGCATGAAGTCCAGAAAGTTGAGGTCAGACGGAAGCAAGGCGTTGCGTACCCTGGCGTTTCTTGTGTTTGCGCTCTTTATCACATGGTTGCCAAGCACTATAGTTCTACTGCTCCGGTCTACCCTTCCAGTATGGTTCGTAGGTTTGCGGATAAAGGTGCCACTTCGGGAATCAGTACGATGGGTAATGTTCAGCAATAGTATGATAAATCCTATTGCATACGCCTTGGCACAGCCTCTTTTCCGCAGGACCATCACCAAGGTATGTTGCCGAAGGCGCGTTTGATAAGTCCTGTTGGTTCAGGATATCTAGAAGCTTTATGACTTGGTTATTAATAACGAACATACATGTAACACCTAACTTTGTTAAGGCAACAGGACATGAATTAGATTTTGTCCCTCTTCACAAATATAGATTAATTCTGTCTGTATCTACATTCTTTTCCATTTCATGTAGAAGAGGTGCGCAGCTTTTGTAGAAAATAAAGCAAAAGAAAGGGACTCACTAAAACTCGGTTAAAATTCCAGCAAAGCAGAGACAATCTATGCTGACGATACCAAAACAAATAGGCCTATCCTTATTGTTTATAACACTATTGTATTTTTACTTCCTGATCCCTTTGAAAATTATTTTAAAAAATCAATTACCCGACTCTCCGATCACCCTACACACAATTTAAAAAGTTCGTTGAAATTGGCCCCCCCCCCCAAAAAAAAAAAATGTTATTTTCTTTTACTAATGAACAGCTTTTATTATTCTCTTTGTATTGGTACATGTCAGTTTTGTTCAGTTGAAAATGATACTTCCAAATAGGAGTAGTGCTTTAGGAAAGTACTGGACAGAGCTTACTTGTAACTCCTTTCCTTATATTTTCCATAGGAACAGAAAATCAGATCCCTCCTCCTGCTTCAAAAAGATGGGTAATGTCATCATTTGAAATCATTTTGAAATTCACTTGAATACCGTGCAACACTGTAACTAAAAAAAAAAAAAAAAATCACAAAGAAAGCAAAATAGTCGCTGAACCTCAGCTAAGAATGGTCCGTATAACCATTACCACAGCATATTGCCGATGTTTTGCTTCTAATTAAGCGGTGATTAATAGATTGGTTCAGGAAAATATAGGTCAAGGCTAGGTGAATAAGTGGGTATTTTTTTTTTCTCGAAATGATTATTACCATGTGTTTGGGGGGGGGGGGGGGTTGCCCGAGAGTCCAATCTTCTGAATCACCGACTAAAGGAATGCCCTTAGAAAACAATGAGTTGTGATCACACAAAGACACACACACACACACAAGCACACACACATACATACACACACTCAAGCAAAACGCTTGGTTTAAAGAGATATGAAGAGAATAGAGGCTAAAAATGTAACAGTTTTGGATCAGAATTGCGATGTATTTTCTCTTGTGATTTTCGTTATTACGAAGTTTCACTATTGAAACGAAAAAAAAAGAGATATTGTTAAAAAATGTTATCCGAAAGTTTGTTAATTTGAAGATGAACTAAGGGTAGTTAATTCGAAGGTTCGTTATTCCCGACGGTTCTAAAATCCCAAAGCGAAATAAGGTTACTCCGAAGATTCGTTGATCCGAAAGTGTAGTGAGGTTCGTTAATCCAAGGAAATAAATCCCAAAGTGATATAAGGTTACTCCGAAGATTCGTTGATCCGAAAATGTAGTGAGGTTCGTTAATCCAAGGAAATAAATCCCAAAGTGATATAAAGCTCATTAATCCGAAAACTATTGTGAAGGTCTTTTTTTAAGACTGGTTATTCCGCAAAGTGAATAATCAGTGTTGAAGAATGGCCCCCTGGTGATTTTACAGAAGAGGGGTAGGGGTGGAATAGTCAGCTATCAGTTGTTGTTGTTTTTTGTTTTTTGTTGTTGTTTTTTTTACCAATAAGACAATCACAAATCCAATTGTATCCTAGTTCTGTATGCGTGTGTGTGGGTGTGAATAGGTATTTTAATTCGACCTTCATTGCCCAACATCTTAATAATTGGTTTTGTATTTATTATTACAAAACCGTATTTTGTCAATAAGTGAGCATTATTTCATTTTTGTACTTATGAACTTTCATTTTCGGAATGACGAAGCGTCCGAATAACAAACTATAATAATTTTCTCAGGAAGTCACGTTATTGTTGCATCAATCTTGTGGTGCATATCAATATCTTATCAGATAGAAATCATATATACTGCGAATAACCTAATTTTCGATTGATGAAATATAAATCATATTGTGCTTGAATACGCCAGCTGTGTAAAAATCTACTTGCAGATAGAATGAACTCATTTCATTTTGCTGCACTGCCGTTCATTTAAACCAGATAAGATTTTAGTATACAAGTACTTATTAAGTTTTACTCGGTTGTATAATTCCACTGTACTTTATTGGTGTTCTTTAAGTATAATCACTATGTGCTATTTGTCAAGTTTTCCATTTATTTCGTGTCGTTAATCATGACAGATAGGTTACACGTGGGCACGCTACAGCACAAAATATGTAATTCTTCATAATTGAATATTGAATCAGAATTGGACTAAAAGGCAAGGATATAATAAACTGACTCGTGAATGTACTGAATTTTGCGCCTCAAGAAAGATCATAAGGATTATAATATTTTGTCCGGACACAACTTTGGAGTCACTACAAATTTTATCATTACTTAAATTGTAAAAATTACATTCATTTCCAACATCACTAGTTTATTGACATTTGATCTTAGATACAAATAGGAATATTTGTTGATAACCATGATGTAGTTTTTTTTTTCTGTTGAAATCAATATATTTGTTTTTAATCTCAATCGTATGGGGTTTTTTTCGGAAAGCGTCATTTACATGGAAATTCTTTCATACTGTTGCAATAATTATTTTTGTGTGAGATTCATTTTAATGTGAATAATGCTTATAACTGCTGATGATACAAAAGCATAGTATTGATTTCCTCTGGATCCATTTAATTATTTCTTCTGAAGGGACCTTGGCTTACCAGATGTAAATATTATCACATGATTATTCATGACATCCGCGTGCAATATTAGTCAGTATTTAACCCGTCCAACATCCATAATTATTTTCATGGCGCAACCGAAGATGGTATATTGTGAACTCTATTCCATTACATGGAACATTAAACAGCACATCTGCAATACAAATTAATACCAACTGGTACACAAATGAGTAGGCAGATTCAAATCTGCAAGGTTTGGTTGCATATATTGAGTATGATTGTCCCCTCATTTATCAAAATCCACTGTAGCTTTGTTATTGTTTCTTTTATTTGTAGAATGAGATAAGCACATGAAACAATTTATATAATAAGTACAGTGAGTATAGTGTAGTAAAGTGTCTAGCAAATTCGTAACTCCGAACTATGAATTTGAATGTGTTACCATGTGCAAAGGAATAGAAGGAATCTCGATTTTATTCCTTCAAATTCAATAGTATATCAAAGGCATTCACAGATGATGGTGAACACTAAAGTCATAAGATTGGTTTCGTATCTTAAACAAACATTATGTCATACCATTATCGTCTACCAGGTGTGTAGAAAAATGAACAGGACATTATATTTCATTTGATTTATCGGAAAATAGTCGTTAATGAAGAAAAACAGCTGTAAATAAGGATTACACATACACAAAGCTGGTTTGTTGCTATAGAAAACTTACAATTACATTACAATTTAACCCATTATGATGTACGTAAAGCAGTTTGTGAAAACGTTTTAATTCTATCGGAAGACATTCCACCGAAGTTACTTATACTAACAAACAAATAAAACCAATATAGATCTAGATTGAAAGACATCTCGAGAGTTGCATAGGTCTTTGAATAGCCATCAAGCCTTGTTCATGAAGAGGGTGCAGAGCCTTAGGGTCGTGTCGCCTTGCTGGTGCAGGACTCTGCTTGTATCTTGTCCATTTATCCTCCACGTAGCCAATTCTGGAAAAGGTTAAAGATCACAGGACAAGTGAAAAAAAGTAAACAGACACGCTAATTTATTCCTGGCTTGTAAGTAGAAAGACGGAGAAAGGGAAGACACTGGCAGTAGCTTTTATTGAAAGTTTTGTTGAAGCATACATTGCGAGGTACCTTACGGTGTTGTTGTTTTTATATTCCCAGATTTCTGACATATCAATTTTCCACCTACATTATTCAGTAGCAAACGCCTTAAAGAACAAATCACGAACAATTAAGCAGAAACGTCTTTGTATAAAACTATTCGTAGCGAGTAATATCAAGAACATTTCAATTACTCTTTTTTTTTCTAGAAAAAAAAAGTACTTCAGTGAGAGACAATCCTTTGGTGTAGATGTCTCAGATTCCGTGGGGCTTAGAAATGTTCATCTCAGTGTGACTTTTGGGTGTCACAAAAAGAAACGGTATTCAGAGATTTAGTGTTGAGTGTTTTGTGTATTCAGATTTGCGATATGATACTATGTTGCACCAACAACAAAAAAAAAGAAAAAAGAAAACCCGAACGCATACGCACCTCGTTACTCCTTGCCGGCGCAGCGCTCTGTCTGTATCGAGTCCATTTATCCTCGCCAATCCTGGAAAAGGTTAAAAGACACAGGTTAAAGGTAAAATGTCCCGGATTTCTAACATAAACTATGTACCTACATTATTCGGTAGAAAAAGTCAAGTATAAATCACAAATAATTAAACAGGGACATTTTCATATAAAAAAAAATATACAAAAAAAAATACAACTCTTTTTTTTTCTCAAGAAACTTTAAAAATTAATATTTCAGTATCGATGGTCAATCCTTTCATGTAGATTACTCAGAATCTTCTTGTCCTTACAAATGTTCATATCAGTGTGACCTTTGTGTGCTATAAAATGAAATAACATTCATAAATTCAGTTTTGCTACATCATGATACGATGTTGCACGGAAACGATTGCATACTTGCCTGTAATAAGTCTAATTAACTATTGAGCACTGTAATTTTTGAAAGTGAGACGATCGCTTTTATGATCTTATGAAGAATTACCGTTATGTAGGCCTAATGCACGTACATTTTATGTATGCTGTCCTTACAAGATCATTCAGTATTTATTGCAATATAGTGAGCACGCAACTTGTGTCATCAAGAGCAGAGGAGAGGATAAATCATCCTACCGGGTGGCTGTCTTGACGTCACAGCAGTCCGACACCTTGGTCCTAGTGGTCCATACTGTGAAGAGCACTTCTTTGCCGTCACACAGATGGCACTGGCCGGACCAGCTCGTGGTCGAGTCGCCTTTGTTAAGAGAGGCAACTAACCCAAACGTTGATTCCTCACAGCTGCGGCTGGAGTAGCCCACAACGACGACTGGCGCTACAGTAACGGGGGAAAAAAGACGTTTTGATTTGATTTGATTTGATTTGATTTATTTCCGCATCCAATCCAATCAAATACAAATGAATACAAATTTCAAATACACATTAAGACGAAGAATGATATCAAAGTACAATGATTTAAAGTGATAGCAACATGACACAAATTATAAACATAAGCAAAAGTATCGTGCAGTAAACGTGTATAAAACAAGTAAATAGGATAAATAATAATTTTTCAGTAAATATCATAATTGATTGCAGGAGACCATCATCGTGACCGATTAATAAGCTGGAAATGGAAAAAGCCTCATTTGGTTTCAGTTGGTATCCGCTTATGTTCATTTTCTCCTGGGATCGATATGATTTTACTACAATCTTATTGCCAATCATTTCCCCATTTCAAAATACATGAGTGGACTACGACATGTCGATGTGTATAAACTAAAAGGGCAGTGACTAAATCTGATATACAAATGAGGTAAACATCTTGTATGTTCTCACCCTAGGTGCAATTTTCAATAATTGTTGTATAGATGCAAGTCTCATTCTCACTCGTCACTACTCTACGGTGAGTAAAGAAGGTCATTCTACCATATTAAGCAGTATTATCATTACGATGACAGTTAGTAGTAGGCTAAGCAATAATGATAATAATGATAATGATAATAATAATAAAAGTAATAATCATAATCATAATTATCATTATTGCTATTATCATTATTATTATTATCATTATCTTCATCATCACTCAAAACAACTTGTGCACTCACATTACGGACTTTAAAATGGTCTAGTTTAGCAGTTGCTACCATGGAGAATCTATCATGATCGTTATAATTGGCAAAATGCCAGGAGGCACAGTCGTCATGAAATACAGTGTAGCCCACGTAGTTTGGACTTAACACAGAGAGAAAGGTCTGCAGGGATCACATGTCCGCTCGCAGGGAACACTCACTCATTTCGTCGATGTAGAGCATGTAATCGCCCAGTAGCATCCCGGTGGAGGTCTGGTTCAGGGTCAGTTTGTCATTACAGGAGTTGTACCATATTCCCTCGAGGTTGCAGAACTCACCTGCATAATTTGTCATACCAGTAAACAATGTCATTTTATACCTCTGCAATGATAAGCTCTAACACGTAATCAACTTAAAAAGACGTAATAGAAATCATCACTATTTGCAACTTGACAGTAATCGAAACGAAAAAAATAATTTGACATTATTTACGAACGTTGCCAGCCAGACAGTTCGTTGCTCCGTAGATTCGTTAATTTGCAAATGAAGTGAGGTTTGCTATTATGAAGGTTCGTGAATCCAGCAAGGTTCGGAAATCCGAAAATAGAAAATGGTTAGTTATTTGGAAGGTTCATAGGTAAGCAATTTCTTTTCATTTTCGGAATAACGAACCTATTTCATTTTCGAATTAACGCCGTTGTTGAGGGAACAAAGATAAATGTGCAATTGCGAAGGAAACCATGGAAAGTACTTCGTCAGGAATAAATGGATCACACAAACACACACACACACACACACACACACACACGCACGAATTCAACCCATTACGTATACCTTCTGTAATACAAAGATGTATGTGTGTGAATCAGGTTCAATCCAGGGATCACCTCCCAGGTCATTTTCACTCTATAGGCGCTAACAGACATTAACGCCGCAAGCACTCAGAAATAACAAAGATGATCTTTGTAATTCTTAGATGTGACACCCGTGACACTGGTAATTCGATTGACTGTTGAGTGGAGTAGGAAGAGAAAGTAATAGGGAGATAAGAAATAAAATGCATAGAATGGACGGGAAATATTTGTCAATGTGGATAGGGACAGAGAAGAAAGCTAGAGATGTTCAAAGATTTATATAGGAGGAAGAAAAGGCATGAGGTGAGAAGCAATCAGGAACTGTAGGAGCCCACAAAACTGCAGAAGAAGGAATAGGAAGGATTTTTTTTCCTAGTTGGAGTTTTTGCCATCAGAAAGTTTATCGTTCGACAGCAAGGGCAAACTTACGAGACTGGCAGTTGATTCCAGAGTATCCTTCAGGACATTCGCATGTGTACATGCCGTATCCGTCGATGCAGCGCCCACCGTTCTGACATGGCAGACTCGAGCACTCATTGATATCTGTGATTTTGCACATAATAGTTGACAGGACAGGACATTTTATTACAATCTCGGAATTTTCACGTATAAACTAACAACTAATGAATTACCATCTGTTTTTATCCACGTGTTCAAAAGGAATCGCTCTATCCACTGTTATCCCACTCGCCAGAGTGACGCCTATCACCTTCCCCGTACTCGCACTATTTTTTGCAAAGAAAACAATTATATTTGAAGAGTTTGTTTGCAAACACCGATAAGTCCATATTTGTCAAATGGAGATATTTGCGATTAAAGGTCAAGAAAAATAAAGAGAATGATAAGAAAATTTTTGCTTCTTTTAACCATAACTTAAAAAATATACCTGTATAGGTAGTGAGCAATATATCATTCAAAAGGTATTATTTTGTACTTTATGACAGAGAACGTACTTCAAAATCTTCAAAAATGAACTTATCGGTTTTTGCAAACAAACCCTTCATTTACTGGACCCAGATACTGGAATGATCCCCCTCTAGATATCACTTCTTCCTCATCTTTATTCACCTTCAAACGCAAATTAAAACAGTTATTACTTAGTAGATACACACTACCAAGCTTTTAGCAACTTTTTATGCTCCCAGTCTTTTGTCCTTGCCCTCAGCACCAAGTTATTCAAGCTATTTCATGGTACCGATACATCTTTTAATAATATAGCATTTTTGTTTTTCAAACACTGCGAGATTTGTATGCAGTCTGGTTTGTGCGATATCTATGTGGTTCATTAGTTTATCACTTATCGATATTTTTTTTTTTTTTTGTACTGGTGTAATTTTAGTTGGTCAAGACAAACATATCCGTTCTCCGTGTAAAATTATATGCCTATGAACTCGGGAACCTACAGTTTTGCAAGCTTTAAAGCTTTTATGTAGGCCCCATCATATTTCTTATACTTACTAGTGACATTTTCACACGATATGACCATGTACATTTGTGTCAAGTATATTTTTTTCTTTTTCTTCTACAATGAAAAGACATGATTGTATATATTTTGTATTCCTGTTTTGTTGTCAATAATTTTGTAATCTTATCATTGAGAAAATGGAAATATGAAACAAAATTTGAACTGAACTGAACTGACAGCAAAAAAAGGTGAAACAGCTTGAGGAGTCGGAGAGTTTTTGCAAATGGATACAAATTAACACATACTCATTTAAATCAAATTCAGTTCTGTGTTATTGTCCATTTACGGAAATGTGCTTTGTTTGCATGCATACAATATACATCCGATTCGGTACATGCATGGAATGCATACACCTGGTATATAAGGAGCTGAACATAGATACGTAAACATGATAGACATACTAAGTGTACTAATATACACCAATACATCAATAATTTCAATAACATCAATAAGATAATGTCAATATTAAGGTTATGAATACATGTACATAACATAAAAGCATACATTAAAAGGATGATACAGATGAGGTTGAGATGAGGTTTCAGGTTTCCAACGTTTTTTATGATGATTTTTTTTTAGTTAATCAGAAAGCTGTTGTTAAATATGAAAGTGCATATATATTTGATGAAAATCGGTTTTGAAATGGCTGAGATATCCCAAATAAAGCGATCCTAATAAAAGGTAGGACCCACCTGTTATTAGGATTACTTTGTTTTACTTTGTTTTATAATCTTAGCCATTTCAAAACCGATTTTCATCAACTGTGACCGTGCATCACAAAACGAACAAAAAGTCGCACGCAGTAATTTTGTGTGAGGACTGAAAATAGGTGAAATGGGTCAACCTTACCAATCTTGAGTTTTTCATATTTTCGCACAAGTTTGGGATTATAAAACAGACAGGAAATTGTGTTTTCAGCAGTTTTTCTTGAACACTTTTTGGTGGGATAGTGTGATTTGATGTTTCTCATACAGCCCTCTTTTCGTTTGTTAAAAATCCTGTCCACACCCTTCACTTTCAACTCCAATAACTTTTGAAAGAATCATCTACAAAATGTGTTAATGAAGCATGCTTAATTTCAGCTTAATCTGATAATTCCTTCATTGTTATTGCTCCGATGGTTAGCATCCTGTTTTTTGTTCCATTCATCCCACAGGCCACAGCTAGTATGGATTGGAAAGATTAAGCGCTTGAATAGACACTGTACTTCAGAACATGTTTTCTCAGTACACACTTTCTAGAGTGTGTCCTTTCTTTCCAATATTTAGATAGGTTAGGAGAGTCCATTTGAATTGAGTTATACATCATTTTAAGGCATAGAGTCTACTCCTTCAGAATCTGCTCTTAAGTAAAAATCCATATCTGGCGACTTTTTGTTGGTTTTGTGATGCAAGGTCACAAATAAAGTTTAAATTCCTCTTAGAGTTGTATGCTCTTTACCTTTTCTTAAAGTGGTTTCTAAGTATCTCGCAAAAATAAAAAATAAAAAGCTGAATCCTGATCTTAACCAATACTACACTATCCCTTTAATTTGTAGCAATAATTATATTAGTCAGGAACGTGTTTGGCGTGATGTGCGTGTGTAGGCCTACAGTTATGTCAAATTAATCATACAGAATATAGAATATTAAAGTGTTAAACAACGTAAATGAATGTAGTTCATGCTTAAAAAAATATGTATCTTGTTTTGACGGTTATCAATGCATGCGAGTGTGTATGTCTGTGAATGTACAAAAAGTGGGTCTACAAATTTGAACTAAAATGTTTATCTCATCCTGCTCATCATCATCCTTCTTCTCAAAAGAATCAGAAATAGAAATCATAACATTGGTTTGTTCAATTGTATATGAATTTAAGGAACAAAATCAAAATACAAATATTACTCTAATGAGATAAGAATAATCATAAAATAAGTTCATATTATGTTGACCTTTGAACTTGTCAAACTTCATTTGCATATAGAACAAACTTAACCGGCATCTTTATTGAGAGTATAGGCTACAACATATACGTACTTGTGTGGATGAATGCATCATAGTCCGCAGGAAACGAGTGTCTCTTTTGTGAATATTCAGGTTTTCCATATTTCCAAACTTAAGAACTCATGTTGATATTCGTCTTCTTTTTGTTAGAAAAGTAATTGTTTAAGCCCTATAACGTTGGAGGATTTGTGTGCTACATTGCACATGAAACAGAAATGTACATGTTCCATAAAGTAGAGTTTGGCACGAGCAGGTATGTTTATTTTGAATTTAATCCTTACCGACTTCACAATTATCTCCCGCGAATCCTGGGGGGCAGACACAGTCGTAATCATCTGGGCCGGTGTTCATACAGCTGCCTCCATTCATACAGTGCTCGAACCGGCAGGCCCCGCCTGCATAACAACATACGTTTAGTAGGTTCCTCATATTACACATCATTATATTACATGTCCTTAAACATTTGTGAAATTATGTCTAAAATTGACTGTTGTGTTAAACATATTTTATCTCGTAATCAAATGGAATATGAAACCTGAATATGAAATGTGGAATATGGAACATGAATAACAACAAAAAATCAATTTTCAGCGCATGTTACCAGATAGTCTAGATGGTGATATAACATCAAGCATATTATAATTGCACGTTTTCCTATACGTGAGGATATACAAAGAATTTCATACGAAAGTCGAATATAAACTAATGTGAACTTTAATTGCCCATGAAAAGGCTTAAAGGCAAAGTCGAACTGATTTGACAAATTTACTGATATCGATAAAATCACCTCTGATTATTTTGGACATGTTTAGAAGATTAGCAGTAATAACACTTGGTTTCTTTGAAAAAAAAAAAGTGTTCCAGCCGCGAAGACCTCACTCACTCAATTGACACGTATCTCCGGCATATCCAGGGGCACAGAAACACAAGAATCCTCCAAACTGGTCCTGACATATACCACCATTCAGACAGGGGGACTCTGCACAGTCATCTTCATCTGGTATCTCTGTGAAGAAAGACCATTAAATTCCAACGTATGATATCGTGACGTTGTGTCAGTCCCTCCCTCTCCCTCTCCTTCTTTCTCTCATTATTGAAAGATCTGTTAGTTTTGTTTGTTTTTTTTTAGCGCAGTCACATGCTGAAATTAATGGACTTCCGGTTGTAATGCATATCAAGAGAAATACCGAAAACACTCTGTCGAAAGAGGTGTTGCATAAATGTTATAATCTCTGGCTCTTGTTTGTTAAGGTGAAAAGAGGTATTGTGAATACCAAGGTACGGAAACAGAGGTGTTGCCCAAATTTAGTAATGTAAGGTGCTTGTTTGAAAGGTGACAAGAGGTACTGTGAATAGACAGATAATATCAAGTAAAAGACGTTGGTGGACTACGCATATTGGGAGAGTAAAGTTAAAAAAGAAGACATAAAGAATTATCAAAATAAATGATTAATAAGGTAGGATACATATCTTGGGCATACTCAACTTTTGATCAGGATTAAAAAATGAGACATTTAAGTGATAAATGGATTTGAGGATGGAGATAGAAGCCCTATAAAACGAAGCGTGTAGATTAAAGATTGCATATTGTGGGTTCCAGTTTTTACAATATTGCCATACTGTAACTGCAACCGACTTTTTGAGTGTAAAAACGTCCAAGTGACGCCTAATTAGAAGTGATTATAAAATGCCTCTTCACAACTGAGCGCCAACTTTCAGAACTGGGCCTTACCTATAAAACCTTCATGAAGTCTGGGTGATTACTTTCGAATAATTAAGCTAGCATGGAATTATTACCACTCTAACAACACTGCCCTATTCAATCTCTATCATAAAGAAATACACTTTTAAAAAACAATTGTTAAGATAGTATAGTTCAAGAAAAGAAACTTTGTACCCATTCAACAAACATCTCCCAGAAGTCAATTTGAGTCTGAGATAATAGTTATGATAAAAAGAAATAATGATAGAAGGACTTTTATTAATGGTAATTAAAAACTGATTTTTTTTTTCTACTACTCACGCCAAACCAATGTTTGATATGCCATTACATTTCATTTTATTCTATTTCCGACAAAAATATACAATACAATAATGACATTTACATAATATTATATATATATATATAATACAATATGATGTTTTTACATTCAAGCAAAAAATATTTCCTTTATCGTTCTTCATTTTTGAAAACGAACAGCGGAATACGAGAAATGTTTAATGGTTGGCTTCACTGGGATCTTGAAGTTCATTTCTATCGCAAAGGGCTACTATTTATACTTCACCGACCCTCATCACATGTCGAGCCAGTAAACCCTGCAGCGCACTGACACACATAGCCTCGGAAAGTGTCTTGACAAGTCGCTCCATTTAGGCAGGGGGCATAGCTGCAGTTACGCAAGTCTGGCGAGTTAAAACAGGAGGGGCAAATAAGAAACACACACTCGCACGTATAAACGAACCAACATATCAGCAAAGGAATGTAGTATCACCACACAAGACCAGAAGTTATCGTGAATGTTTGAAAAGTATATGTACAGTCCTGAACATAGCAACGATTGGTAGAGTTTTAGTCTAATGGTAACAATCACAAAAAGAACCATTATAAAATATTTAGAAGGATATAAGGTCTACGGTGCAATCCGCTCGTTTTAACCCCAATTTGTTTTAACATGTATACGTACATGTTTATGAAATAACAGTTGTTAGAATGTGTTTCCTAACCTTGATTTTTCAATTAATTAGACAATCCATGTCTGTTCATTCTGCTTCTGTCAATGCTTTTTGTGAAAAATTAATCTCGAATATCTGCAGACAGTATTCTTAAACTTTTAAACATTTTATTCAGGTTTCATTACGCGTATAGTTTATCACATCGCATTACTGAAATTCACTTTTTTTTTCCTTTTATGTTTTTACCTGCAACATCTTTGCTTTCAATAGTTCGTCATTTTTAGACCAAAAAGATGATATCAAGTCGTATTGATTTCATGGCATTCGTGCAGGAATGTTCACTCACCTACGCGGCAGGTGGCCCCTTTAAAACCATCTGGACAACTGCATTGGAACGAACCTACACTGTCGGTACACTGCCCGCCGTTCCAACAGGGATTGCTTAGGCACTCGTCAACACCTGTGAGGAATGATAGACACATTTTTGTGAAGGCACTGGTCTCCGTAAAACTTGCCTTACGGTTTTATTGTGCCTGTTTTCAGTGAGAGGTATATAAGAATATTACAATGCGAGTCTGCTCACCTGCTAGTACCACGGAACTGAACTCCACCTGGAAACCTTTGGCACTGCCTTCACTGTTTGTCTCGAAAGAGAGCCACATGTGGCGACTTGGAGAAGTCAAAACAGGTGGCATGAGCGAACCGGTAATAAACCAGACGGTAGCAAATTGGAAAGGACTGAGTCCGAACCCAATTCGGATGCTGTCTCCGTCTGCCAGATCGACGTCCAGAAAATTGGAACTCGCGCTGAATCCGGGAGGAGCAGTTATCCGCCAAATTTGGCGGAAGGCATTCGGGTAATCGTTCGGATAGTTGGGTGAAGATAGAAGCGTCATCTGGTCAGCAGACAGGAATATGTCCCTCATATTGTCTGTAACAGAATTTTGGAATTCACAGATGTCAGTTACTGGGCTTTTTTTTTTTCCTCTTGTTTGTAGAGTTATGTGGGAGGTGTGTCATCATCTTGAATTGATAATGTCTGTGAGGGTAGACTGGGCAAGAGTAAACTTTTGCGTCTACTATGGAATGAAATCTGCATTACTGACGGAGTTCAGGCCATGGATGGTCGTTTTTTTTAAACTTGGATACATAACGCATCAGACACGTTTCAGATGTGCCGAATACTAGTAGTCATTGTGATTTGCTATTAAAAGAATAAGTTCTGTGTTGGTTTTTTTTTTTTAAATTTTGTCATACGGGCAAATTTGAAAGCGTATCAAAGAGCACTGATCATTTTTTAGTGTTGAAATGCGCCATATAAAGACGATTTATCATTACTATTACAACTATTACTATCACTATCAACAGTAGCAGTAGTAGTAGTTCGAAGTATTATCCTAACTTGATGAATGAACAATGCAACACCTGCTGACGACGTGGTACGGACTCTTTGTTTACTTGCCCGTTTCTTCTCCCGAAGATTCATCTACTGAATATAAAAAACGGACCGTCGACATATTCGTGACGTACAGCCTCCATTATTGTGTCGAAAGTCGTGATAAGATTCAATTTATATATCGGATTCGTTTAATCATTGACATGAACTGAATTAACTTTTCATTCAAGACTTTTACCGTGCCTTTGTGAAATAACGTCCCAAAAAAAAAAAAAACTATAGCGTGAGCGCTAAACACAATTAAGTCGGAACCACGGTAATTATTATTAAAGTGACTTTCACATGACCAGCACAGCTTTTTCGGCGTCTGTTAACATCATAGACAAACAGATTTCTAAACAGTATTTGCACTTTTAAAACTTTGCCTGGTTGTTGCTTCGATTTCGCCAAATCCCGATGTTAACTCGCTAACAGAAAGTCTCACGCAGGTCTAATAATATGTTGATGATCTTGCTGTTGTCGTCGTCGTCGTCGTCGTTGTTGTTGTTGTTGTTTGGGGGTAATTTATCTTCAGGATGTTCATGGAATGGATCATCTTCAAAGGATCATATTCAAAGGTTGTGATATAGGAGTAAAATGTAGACAGCAGATGTCATGGGAAATAGCAATAAAATCGAACGAGGACAAAGACTGTTACAGAAAAGCGATCAAAAAAAAAAGGAAAAGAAAGAAAAACCTTCTTGTGGCAAGGCCATCAGCTCGATTCGGAATCCTTTCTGAGAGACCGCCAAATCGCTTATGAACCGGATCCACATGTAGCGACCGGAAGAGGTCACCGTCGTTGTAAGGTCGGAAGTAGAAAACCTCGCAATCTCGGAAGTGCTGATTGGCGTCTGACCATTCCCAAACGTGAGGAAGTCGTAGTATGCCTCGATACTAATGTTCAGTATGCGGGCCTGCACGCTGTAATTCGTAGGAGCGCTGACCCGGTATAAGATGTAAGTGTGATTGGGATAGTTGTTTGGATAGTTCGGTGACTCTACCACGATCACGGAATCTTCGAGCAACTCGTACTCCTGCACGTTTGCGGTGTAATCTGCAGGAAATGGTGAGAGGGAACCATTTTACAAAGTGCACATCTCCCCTTGTTGTCATTTTGTGTGTTTCCTTTTCATAGTGAGAACTCTTAGTGAAACGGTTCTGTTTGCAGATCTCCTCGTAATGATGGGATCGGGTACAGGTGCGACATAAATTCTCCCGGCTACCAGAATGGCCACGTTAGGCAGAGTATAAGTATAATCTTTGTCTGTACATAAAATTGCATTAAGCATCACGATGTGCATGTGTTGATCGGTTGACCTTTCAACTATCAAGCTTAACAACTTACCCATTGCTAAGTCAACTAGCCATTTTATCTATCCATCTATCTATCTTTCTTTCTTTTTATCTATCACAGTAGGTCCCTGGCTAAAGTGGAGAAAAAAGTGAAGAAACAATGAATGTGATATAAAGAATCATGTGAATTCGTTTATCAGGAAATGACGGTACAATCATGAATATAAGCATGGGAGATGTCATTTCTATTGCCAACGGAAAAAAAAAATAGATAAATCTGTCGTTCTTACTGCCACTCAGAACGTTGTCAATGAACGACTGGAAACGGCTCACGCGAGTGTAAAAACCGGGGTTTGCCGGCCGGGCGCAACCCACTCCGCTGCTTATTATTCCTAAAAGGTACCAGCGGCCGTCGTCCGCTTCGCAAGCTAGTGGCCCTCCACTGTCACCCTTGTACGAGAGAATATGAAAAATGACAATTATTTGCACGACCGCAGTTCCCAAACAGCACAAAATGTAAGATTGAAACAGGACGTGCAATTGGATAATATACCTTCATCAATTTAACTCCATTCTATTGGCTGATTGGGGCATTTTTTCCACTTCATGGCAAAATCAACGGACGGCCTGGCACATTATAAAGACGAGCGATTCAATGCAACCACGTTACTTTTCAGCAACCTGTCCGTTCCATTTTGCACCTATTTTGTATAGAAATATAATACTATGACAAACGTCTACGGGTATAATGCAACTATACCTCTAAATGTGGAAGTCAAATATCTGTTGAGTTGAAAGATCAAAGTCTGCACACGCGCCTTGGCGAGAAGAATCCCCGGGCGGAACCTTCTGAATATCATGGGTTTGGTTTGTGTGTGTGTGTGTGCGTGTGTCTCTGTGTGTGTGTGTGTGTGAAGAAGAAGAAAAAGAAGAAGAAGAAGAAGAAGAAGAAAAAGAAAAAGAAGAAGAAAAAGAAATTGCTGTAAAAAGAAATAAGTTGGGATTACATTTGCTGAAATGGGAAAATGTTTCTGAAACGAGAGCTTAAGTATTGTTTTGTTTTGTTTTTCTTTTTTTAGTACAGTGTAGTTATCAGTGGTGAAGGCAATATAATGTGTCATTGGCCGCGCGCGGGGAGGGGTAAGTTTTTGTTGGCATAAAGGTTATACGATTTTATCAGCAGTTAGGAGTTTGATGAGTTTTGTTTGATGAATTTGAATGTGTATTTGGAGCGGAATTTGGGTTCGGGAGGACGATGCTTTTCTGCATACGGCCCATTACACGCTTGTATGTTGTACGTATCAATCAACATTTGGAAGTCGTTTTCATTAGGAAGGAAGGTGGTATTGCTTCGGGTGTGTTTGTGTGTGGGGTGTATGTGTGTTTTGGTGTTTGGTGTGTATGTGTGTTGGTGTTTGGGGTGTATGTGTGTGGTGGTTGTGGATGTATGTGTTTGGGGTTGTGGTTGGGGTGTGTGATAGGTTTGAGTGCATCGGGGTTGGTGGGGATGGGGATTTGATTTTCAATGAAATGATTTCATTCTAGTTTTGTATAACGTATTTTTGTTGTTCTTTTATGTATATACCCTTGTATATATATACCCTTATATACTCGATTTATAATCGAGTTATGTTGAAGAGAGGTGATTAGCAGTATAAGTATACCATAGTCAAAGATTTTTTTTTTTTGTGTACATGTCAATACTTTCTCGTGAAGAAATGGTCAGTAGGATTCATTTATAATCGAGTTGTTATGTTGAAGGGAGATGATTGGCAGTATAAGTTGGTAATGGATTTGTCTTTTGAATGGCATTTGTACCGTTTTTATGTTCATGTTACACCCAGAATGGGTTGATTTATGAATGATTTGAATGAAATCAATAAAATATCATTGAAAAAAAGTGTATGTGTGTGTATTTTGTGTTTTCCCGCTTTTTTTTTTTGTTGTTGAAAAGAGCTAAAAATGTGTGTGTGTAGGGGGAGCTATAGGGCCCCTATGGATTATAATAAGGTCCTTGGTTATGTCATAATTTGTCAGCGTCACAATGCCCCACTGCGAATTACAACTTGGGATGTAGGAGAATTGAGCGCACGCATGCGCGAAAGTTCAGTGAATTGGACAGCCTTACCGAACAGCTGTCGATTCCGCCTCGCTCGTAGCCAGCACATAGCATGAAGTCAGTGAACTGTTGGACGGTAACGTTTGCACAGTACTCCCTGTCGAGTATCCCAACGTTTGCCCTCTGCAACGCGTAGGATGCGTCCACACCTGCCGAAAATTGTAAAAAAAAAAAAAAATACAAATACAAATCAACGAACAAACAACAACACAAAAAACAACGAGACGAAATGACGGCGAACCATTAACTCTTTAAAATTGGTATCAAAGATAATTTGGGGCTTGTCAGAAGCAACAGAAATATCCTTTGTAGGAGGGCAGAATTCAAGTATACATGATTATACTCGCTGATTTATGAAAAACTACCTGTTCAGGCAAGTACGGACCTTGATCAAAATAAGCGCGACTCACATTGAAATCTCAGGAGAGTTTTATCGCATATATCCATAGTCTTCATGTATTTCTTTCTACATTACAACTAACTATTTTTGTTTTGTTTTGTTTCAGGCAATGCGAACTTAAAGGCATACAACCTTAACTGAGGGCTCGACAATATTTCAACTTTATCACAAATTTATGATCGTGCCCTGATTGAGCCAATGACAAAGTGAAAAGCATTATGATATAGTCAAAGGATTTATTGTCGCTAATGGGACAATTTGATTTTCACTTTGATTTTAAGAAAAAAAAATGTCAGTATGCCAGTTCATAGTTCCAATCTGAGCATGTACAGTTAGAGGTCATTGCAAATCATCTGAAATGGAATGGCAACTGAGTTATTCAAAACCTAGATAGGGCTTCATGACAACTGCGTCATAAATGAACCATGTGCATATTGGTACTTACAGGTGAATGTGCATTCTTTCCAGCAACATTAACAGAAGCCATTCATGCAGCATTGACATGTAAATTACCACTTCCTGCATGACTGTTTGCAACTGCTCTTCTTGAAGACTATTCCATGTTATGCAAAGTCTGTGGTTGGAGAGGTCATTGCAGACTTGTGCTTACTGTGAACTGGTTTATGGTCATGGCATCATACATGAAGACAGGCATCAGTACAGGTAGGTAGAAAAAGTACATGGTATGTTTTATCGAATGCACATATTTGAGCTGATCAGCAGCAGCAGCCAGAGTGCGTACCAGTCTCATGCTGCAGCCCCCAACCGGCAATTTGGCAGCGTCTGTAGGCGCCCATCTCGTAGTCGACCTCAGGAATACAGATGGGTCTGATGTAGTCATTGAACTCGAGCGGTTCAGAAAGCTGAATGATGGCCATGTCACCTTGAGCAAAAGCGATGGTTTCGTCCCAATAAGGGTTCACGAAGATGTTATAAGGCGTTACCACCACCTGGTATTCCGATGGCGTCGAGAGAACGATGTCGCCGAGAATGAGGGAATCAACGTAGCCGACCCTGTCGCCACGTTTACAATAGAGGGAGACAATTAGGTTTAAATAGGCTGTATATTGATAACAATCGACAGAGTCAGCGTCTAGCGCAATATTCATACGCAGTTGTACAATGCAGCGTATTTTTTTCCCAACGCTACTGCTTGAATAATGTTTGCGCCCGAAAATTAGACAACAATCATGCATTGGTTTTTAGGTCCCATCTCCCTGGAGGAGAGATGGTTGGACTCCTTCATGGCTTCAACTGATCAGTCGCCTCAACTCTTGCCACACCGAAGACACACACACACAAAAGGGGCGGGCTTACACTCCCATCAAGAAGTTGACTTGACGTAAAAGTAAGCAGAGACACCGTTGCACTCTAATCTGTAAATAACTTCTGCAAATGTTTCGGCTAACACGAAGTCACGTTTTAATTACTCATAACTCCATTTATAGGTTTGCAGAACCCTATGACGTGGACGTGTTTGTATCCCTGGCAAAGAGAACCATAACTGAAGTGCATAGACGAAATGTGGAAAGCATCTGATATACATGTGACCGTACACGTAAAAATCCTCAAAATTAGCCCCGTCAGAAAAGTTCATTTCATGAATATAGTTTAATTGAAATCGCGAGTAAAAGGCTTGCGCTAGATTAGTCATTAGATATGTGATTTGCCTAGAAATCGTCTGAAATAACTCATAAAAACTCAGGAATGTTTACTTTTGATGATATAATGGGAATTCAAGTCAAATTGAAATAATGTATAAAGTATAAATGTCATTGCTGTATTAATGTGCGCTCGCGCTCATTAAGGATTTCTTTGATGTCGATACACTCACAGATTGGGTGAGTTTACTCTGGACATTGTCAGAATGACAGAAAAAAATGAATATCATTAATGAATGAATATGGCAGACAATCAAAGTGTCTGACAAACTAATTGACGAAAAGCATAGACTTACACGCAGTGTGCTGCGGTAATGATCCACTTGGCACCGATGACGGAAGCTGTGCAGAATTGTAAGGTATCGTTGCCTTGGGTGCCCCGTACAGCGAGGGCTACGGCCCAGGGGACTTCGCCGGGACGCGCATTAATTCCTCCGACGATTCGTGATTGTTCAAGCTCGTATCCGGGCCTAGTACCACATATGTCTGTGCTCAGAGGATCTACGGAAAGACAGGAACATTATTATTGCTGAAATAACATTTATTGCCAACAATAACATTGACTTCAAAGAGACACAGTCACGCCAATACAGGCGAGGTTATACATTAATAGTTTTTTTTAAACGCCCTCTATCACTTTTTTTTTAGGGGGGGGATTGTAAATCTAAAGAAGCCAGTCAACAGTAAGTAGTTCCGCTTTGCGCTTGGGTAGAAAAAAAAATGTCATTTGTACATCCAGGTGTGTTGTTGCTTTTTTTTTTTAATTCACTGAGATAAACGTCTGTGATGTAATCATTATTCATGTACTCTTAATAAATGTTACTTCTTTACACATCCAGCTGACAGCAAGCCTGGTAGACTACTATTTGGCAATTACATGGTTATTGCGACGTGTGAACTTGAACACAATGCTCAGGTACAGGATTCAGCATTTGGTGAAGGTGGGACACTCTGTATCATCTACAGCTATTAAAACAAGGTCTTGTGCGAACTCTTGTACCACCGCTACTATCTATGAAAGGGGATAGCTAGTAACTGATCAGTGGGAATCAGTGGGAATGCTGGGGAATGATTGCTCCAATCCTTGTGGGATTCATTTAAGAGTACATTATGTATCTATTGTTGTGTGAAAATTATTTACTTCAGAATGGTCTCATATTCAAGTAATGTGCAGTTCAAGGTTTCCAGGTTAACATGCCTGTACAGTGACGGAGCGATCGTTATCGATCGTTAACGATCGCCCCGTCACTGTATAGACATGCTCACCTGATATATATAAGTTCCTCTTAAATGAATTCCACAATTATTGGAACAATCATCCCCCAGCATTCCCACTGATTCCCACTGATCACTTACTAGCCATCCCCTTTAAGCTTTTATCCAACACACTATCGCGTTAGTAATCAATGTTGTTCGATGACGCTCCATGGTACTGAACTGAATACCTATTGCAGTTAACAAAATACCATTGAGGGATGACACATTGTGCTGGTATTAAATTGTTTTGAAAATCATGATACAGAGCCCTAGAAAGTCCTGACGTCATGAAGCCAAGCCTTTCATACACTCATTCTTTGACAGATTTTTTGCCCTCATCTTCCAGAGTGATTCACAATTGACAAACTTTGCTTTTCTTGTCGATTTTTCTTTTCCATATACAGTTAAAAACTGCAATTTTAGTTGCTTACTTGGTCATTTATCGAAATATACAGACAAAAAAAAAACATGACTGCATGATAAGTGAAATTTATGTGATTTGGCATTCTTTGCTCCTGTAAGCGTTTTATATATTATCTTCTATTATTTTTTATGAGAATTATTATCTGAATTGAATTGAATTGAATTGAAAGCTCATCACAACAAATGGTGCCCAACTTTCAATGTTGATAAGTTAGTTCCCAATGAGTTGCTACAGACGGTGCCATTGATCATACCATTCGTGCTCCTTAGGCAGAGGTTAGAAAGGTTGGAATGCCAGTCGGTATAGTCTTGACAGTCTAGGGGCCAATCCCGCTGGAGCGCGGACTCGTACACCCCTCGGCAGGCTGCAGTTACCGCCACGCAGGTTGAGTTGCAGGGTCCGGTATCGGATCTGTCGTGGGGACACTCCGGGTAAAGCACGGAACATAGCATGGGCAGCAGTTGCTCGTGGCAACCGAGTAAAGTTGAATTCGCCATCTACAAGATTGGAGTAATATATACAAACGTTTCTTTATTACAGGTCTACCCGAAATCAAAGATTTCGTTATTTTCAATATAAAATCATGCACAGATATATTAGTGTTAATAAATTACTTTTTGTAATGGGACTCTCCAACACAGACCTCTGTGCGTTTTGTTCGAGCTCAACAGAAACAATTGCACTTTTTTTTTTTTTGGGGGGGGGAATGCGTTATTCAAAAATTAATTTCTCAGATACGAGGAATTATGTTACAGAATCAAAGTCAAATTACTAGAAGTACTTTTATACTTGGTTCTACAGAAAAGCTAGAGTGTTACAATGTGATTTATTTGTGTGCAAAATACTTTATATTTTCTGCCAGAAATAAAAAGAAATTATTAGATTTTCGCCAACTTTGCCAATTTCTAAAGCAAGCAACAAAAAAAAAAAAGGTAGATGAATATATGTTTGAAAAACTAAACGTTTTGCATACAACATCAATTAGAATCGTGTTGATATTCTTAAGACTGTTTGTGGCTTCCTTGAAAATGTATTATTTGACTTTATGTATCATAATACTGTGTGACATTTATTTTGTACCTGAATATTAAGTGAAAAAGTCTTTGTGAAAAAGAAAACATATTGGAGAGAGTTTTTTTCACCATCGAATAATCTCGAAGGCCGCTTCGAGTGCATTGAATTGAAATCTATTAAAGTTTGGGTGGTTAAAAATAAATGAACCTTGACAAAACAACAATGGAGACTGAAACCTGCTCAAAAGGGGCACTCCATGCCATAATCATTTGACTTAAATGGCTAGAAACTAATTCAGTTGACGAAAGGGCCTGGGAATAGTGCCATTCGGGAATTGTCCATAATTGTATCACATAATTTCACGAACAGTGACAACGACCACAGTGACAGTAGTACAATTGTCGAAATCAGAGGAAGAAATGATTGTGGTTGCCTACAATGAGGTTGCTTCAATATATTGGCGATAAAATGTCACAATTTGGTAAACGACCAAATAGTTCTTATTGATTATCCCATATGGCTACATGTAAGATGAACTTGAAATTAAAAGATTGGGTTTTACTGGTAAATTATTTTGGAGATGCCTTCGTTGATCATCGAGTCACTTATACACACTATTGATTACTGAATGGTTACTGAATGATTGAATTACTGAATGATTTGCACCAATTATTTTTCTCTTTTTCCCCCTGGCACATTTCACATCAATCATTTTACATAAGAAATAAAAGTTTCAACAGTTCGAATCTGAAAGTGACCCCCCCCCCCAAAAAAAAAAAAAAAAAAAAAAAAAAAAAAAAAACCTACTCACTATTTTGTTCACAGTCGCTTCCGCCTCAGCCGCATTTTCCGCAAGGTTGTTCGGGAAAATGGTGGTGTTGTAGAAGAGCAGACCATTACAAGTTCCAGTCGATATATCAACACATTGCGCTGAATATGCACGTATTACACGCAAATATCACAGATATTACGATTTAAGTTCAGTTTCAGTCACGATAGTTACTGCATTCATTATACTCAAATAAACTTTTCAAAAAATAACACTAAATTTTCTCTTCTTATAGCATTTTGTTAACATAATATAACAGAGTATGTAGTTCGTTTAAGAAGACTTTACCAGTCTAATTTAGGGACCTAATATGAGATGACAGGTTCGATTCCCACTAGGTCTTTTTTTCGACATATTTGTTAAAAATGTAGATCAGTAGTTGCGATCTTATAAATTCCATTTATAAAGAGAGCAGAGCAATTGAAGAAACTAATACGTCATATTTGAATCGTTTTAACTATTTTCATATATGGTATAGAAAATTTGTGTTTTTTTTTTTTGTTTTTTTTTTTGTTTTTTTATCCCGGCAAACAATGCTCTCTCTTGCTGTTCATTTTTTTTTTTGACTATCTTATTCTTAAGATTTCATTGTTTTGTATGGTGTTTTTTTTTTCCATTGTTATTGCTATCGCATTAGAATAGTGATATGTTTTGATATTTATGCCACATATCATGTTATATCATTGTAGAAATAATGATGCCAATACTCACGGCAGTAGTCTTCGTCAGAAAAATCCAGGCAATCGTTGAAGGTGTCACAAACCCTGTTCGAAGGGATGCACAGACCAGAACGGCACTCGAATTCCTCATCGGTGCATGCTTCGAGTAGAATGAAAACATCGACAATGCATATCTATTATGTCATAAAATGAGCAAGTGTGACTCACGCGAGACGGTAGAATTTGCTTTCTTTTGTTGTTGTTTTTATTCTCCTAATGTGTAATTGATTGACAGAATGAATAAACCTCGAATAAGTGATGCAAGATTATGAAGGAGAAAGACAATCGGTTGTAATTATTGCATGGTCCATCAGCCGGCAGTCACTGACAGGTGAGTAAATTGATATTCACTTATTACAGGAAGCAGTTTAAATCAAGACAGATTGCCCTTTTTCCTAAACACTGTAACGTATGGATAACTGCAAATCACACTGTGGACACACACACCACACACACAAACAAACACACACACATACACACACACAGGTGAGATATCACAACGCACAAATGCGACACAAGAAGAGTTGGAAATGAACAATAATTCTGTTCTTTCTCTGGTTTCATTTCATCGGACCACTCCTTCTTACCCTCTCTTTCGATAGCTGTCAATTCGATACGATAGCCGCCAAAGGTCGTCGATTGATCACTGGTAAACCTCATCCACATTGTGTTTCCTGGTGACGTCACATCGGCTGGTAGATCACTTCCGCTCAACTGTGCCAGTTCTGCGCCATCAGGAGTAAACTCACTCTCTCCGGATCGGATCGTGAGGATGTCGAAGTCGTCTTCGGTGCGAAAATCGAGAAATCTTGCCCGGATATAGTATCCATCTGGAGCTGTTATGCTGTATTCGACTTCTATGTTGTTGCCATAGCTCCCCGGATAGTTTGGGGAAGTAATGGTGGTGGGGCTTCCGACAGTCAGACCAATAGTAAAACTCTGACCTGCATAATGTCATAATTGTAAGTAGAAGAGGTAAATATTGTTCTGTCTCGTTTCCTTTATTTTTCTCTTTCACTATACATAAACACAAAGAAAATTGTTCCTTATAAGCAACATATGTTGCCTTTCATATTCATTTCATTTATATTTCAAATAGAAAAAAAATATATATAGAGGTCCTACCATTTCATCAGGAATGATCAAAATATCTTAAAGTCTCAATACAGAAAAATTTTATCATCTATATGGGCCATTGGATTTGATTGAATATTGAGCTGCAAATTCATATAGGTGACGTTCAAATTTGTTTGTCACAACCACGGTATGTGGAATAATGGACGAAGAGAAAAATAAAAACGAGTCAAGAACACCTCATGAGGTTAATTCATTGGTCCAAGGCTAATGTAACACAAAAGTCACCCAAGGGGAGAATGCGAATAGATGAAAGACACTAATGGATTAAAGAACGCGTGAAATCTGCAAACTCACATACCAACGCACAATTACCATCAACAGCGTAGGGTAACACAAAAGGCATTCAAGAAATACACTCAAATACAAGTCATGTACTTATAGTATATGAAAGTCGCATAGAATACAAGTCTGCGAGAAATGGGAATAATCATACACCGACGCCCAAATGCCATACGAAAACCGGGCATAAGTAGACTCCGACGTACAAAATAGGGTGCGAGAAATGGGCACGATTACACCGTTATGCACAAATACTATAAACAGCATAAGGTAACACAAAAACCACTGAATGAGGTAGAATACAATATGAAAGGTACAAGTAGAATATAAGTGGGCGAGAAACGGGGCCCGTTTCATAAAACTTGTTGTCAGTGACAACTGCCACATATCTATGACAAATTTGCTTTCAGCCAATCAGATGCAAGGATTTCAGTAGCTTGTCACATCTATGACAACTTGTCACCGATCACAAGTTTTATGAAACAGGCACCGGGTATGATTAAACGTAATGGAGAAGAAAAGTGATTTAAACACGCAGACAAAATGGGAAAGGGAATCTGTGAACGCTCAGTACATGTTATCAACTCACTAAAAATCACCGCATTGTGTATAAAGATGGGAACAATGCTTTAAAAAGGTATGACATAGATATTTTGAATACATATATTTTCGACCTCAAAAAGAGCAAGAAGATTGCATTTATATATATATATATATATATATATATATATATATGATCATTGATATGTTGATAAATATTGAAAGGAATCCTCGCATTCGATACCATGTTTATCATAATTCAACTTACAAATACATATTTAGTAAAAAGGGGGCATTTCTAGAAGCTTCTACGAGTTTTCCTTTGATTTGACATTGAAATTACCACACCTCTATGTTAAAAAAGAAACAAATTGTCAAAAGGGAAGTCAGAAGGAAGCAAGAAACAATGAGAGACAAACAGACAGGGGGCACGCTCAGAGACACAACACACTGCAATATCTCAAGACAGTATGAAGAATATCGCTCTCTTACGCGACACACAATTTATACATATAGGTATAAACAGTATAGAGTTTATACGGAGAACCGTCTCACACTTCATGCTTTCATCACGAAAAAACAAATAATTATTTTCTTTCTATTTGAATTAAAAACCTGAACAATGTCGTGTCAGCCCCAGAAGGAGGACGATAGCGATCAGTTGTCTGCGCAGCATTCTTTCCGTCGACCTATATCGGACGAAATCAGAAGAAATCGGAAGAAATAATACTGTAGTTTTGGCTTTCTTTATCCAAGGCAGTTTTTCCCCTCTTGCCATTGAGCCTCCAGAGGGTGGTTTCATTATCATTTTCCGATCATTTGCCAGAAATTCGTTGATAAATCTCTACTAAAAGGGACTTCGATGACAAAACATCTGTCGAATGATCGATGCGTATCACAATCAAAAGATTATTGGACAAATCGTACAAATTATTGAATGCTATGGGGATGATGAACATGATTTCGATGATGAAAGTGATTTTATATCATCACAAAACGTAGGAACGAGATAAACTGTTGACAGAAAACTACTCAAACGTGGTGAAAAAGGTTGCAAAGAAACGAATAATAATAAGTTCTGAATGCAGCATACTCAGTAAGATGTTTGTCGTAATAGTAATCTGTAAAAATAGTACTATCTGGAGTGTGTTAATTCCTTCACAACTACATTATTTAAAAACTCTATAATCTAAACCTTAACACAGTGTTAACAATATGAATTGTTAATGCATAGTTTGTACAGTCCTTTTTCTGTTGCTTGGAAATACAAGCATACAATTGAATGGAATATAATATAGCAAGCCGAAATTTGATAGAGCAAGTCGGTGGGTGAGTACAGCCAAGGTTCCGTATACACTCGTTGGCATTTTGATGCAATACATTGTGAAATAGAAATATGAATGGACACGGTTCTAAAGGCAAACGATAAGTGGGATTATCAGCTTCAAATACCACGCCAATGCCATTGATGTCCCTTTCTCTCTGTGGGTCAAATTCAGCTATTGAGGTCACAGTCACAAAAGCGGCCTTTACACGAGATAAACTTTGCCCAAACCAATCAATGAGTACCCGGCCGCTCGTCTATATTGTAAGCATATTTCTTTCTTTTTTACAACTCTTTATGTGCGATCCTCCTCTTCATCACGTTCAATGATATCATTCCCTCGAGCTAAAAGATATCCCGCAAGATCAAGAAATGCAGAATGCAGACGAGGGCATGGCATATTATGAAAATGAAAAAAAAAAATAGATGGTAGGTACATGGAACAAACAAGACAGAGAAAATAGGAGCACAACTTAATGGAGAACAATACGATCAGTATTTTTTTTTTCACTTATCCTGACCAAATCGTGCATCTGATATATTTCACGCAACCACCAAGTTTTTAGCCTGCATTGTGAAAAAAAAAAAGTTTAAAATTTAGGGCCTAGAAGTGACAATTGATTCGAAGTCAGGTCAGTTGGAACTTTCATATAATTACCAGTAGCACGAGTAGCAGGGGCAGGGCCTGATAGCAAAACTGGCTCCTGGTTGGGTCCAGATACCAATGCTCATGCCGGATCTGCCTGACACCCCACCCTCTAATTGATATATTTACCCCGACATTTTCTACGGCCTGTAATCTTACATATTGCCTCTATCTGTCCGGATGTGACACGTCACACTGTGGAAACATCCCTATCGACGACCGCACCGCATCGTCGATAGAAAAAAAAAAAAAAGTTAAAAAAAATCTTCCGCTCCCCCCCCCCCCCCCCGGGGGGGTGGGGGGCTCATGGTTTTAGGATTTGATTCCGACAAGTACTCATTCTGGTTCACAAACAGGGTCTATATCTGTTCTCATGACTATCAAAATCATTGGTACTCCTACTTTCAGTACCGCCACATCTATATACATGTACAGGGTAAAAGTGTCAGGAGTAAATGTGTCGGGGAAAACGTAGGTGTGTGTGTGGGGGGGGGGGGGGGGATTGTCAGGTAATGAAGATGCCGGTGGTTAAAAAAAAAGCATGTCAGTGACGAAAATGTAAGCTACGGGAAATCAAAGATTAAAAGTAAGAACTGTCAGAAGTTGTCATATCTATAATAAACGTAGAAGGGTAAAATTGCATATAGTTACGTCAGAAGAAGAGACACAGATGTCAAGAAAAATTACGAAAAAATTAGGTAAATCGTTTTCCAAGTTGAAAACTGCTGAGGATTAGTTGCTTACTGCTCGATTTAAGTATCTGTTACATCTGTCGCGTTATCTTTTCAAACAATGGTAAAAATCAGTATGTAAGCTTGTCAGCTGCTATGTCTTTTAGTATGTTTGATTACTAAATTTCATTGAGAAGGTGAAAGCATATTTCGCACATTATCTATTTCTTTTTTAATTCCATAACGCAACGATTGGTAGTAAATGAAAGAACAAACATAACGGTAGATTAATTTCTCTTTACAGTGCCTTACATCAAATTCTGAAATGCATCCATGTTACACGTAGTTTATTGACAAATACATTTAGCAATTTTCAATAATAAACTTACATAACATTGTAAATCAACAATAACTTTTATATCTAACAATTTCTTCTCAAAACCTCATAACTGACATTCATGCTTGTGACCTTTTAGATCTCATATGTATCATAATTATACTTTTGATTTTTTTTTACCCTAATAATTTTAATCTTGTCATTCTTAAACGTTACCATTACATTTCCCCTGACATTTTTCTACCCAGTAGGCCCTAACATTTTGTTCCTTAACATTCTTATCCGTGACATTTTTACCCTTTACTGTTTGACCTGTAGCACATTTTCATCTACTGATATCTTACCTGGCATCTTACTTTTATTTAATGAAGCATTAGGTGCCTTTGATATTTCGTACGCCATGAGATGGTAGATTCGTAAGAGTGCGACAGAATTCTTAAGTTATCTGAAATATCGATAATCCATGTTTATCAAGAAAAATTATGTCTATAACTGTTCCTTTCAATCCAATTCATTCTTCTCTTAAAGGTTTATTACGCGTATTGAGAGAGATAACTACGCCAAATCTTACCTGAATCCAAGCGCGGACGATATGCACCTCTGAGACAAGCACGCACAGGTTTAGAAATGAAGTTTTGCAGTGGCTATTGAAAGAAAAAACTCACGGGACGACAACATCACAAACACCCCGGCGCACAAAAACTAGCTCCGCCAATGCTATTTCATCTTTTGTAAGATGCTGTGGGGTGTCTGGTGTTCCGACAAAAGTATCCCCATCAATATTCCTAATATGGGTAACAAGTGACAATGGCAGCAGAGAATGACTTGACTAGTTATACATTACAGCGCGGCGTTCCCTCGTAATTGTGCGTGACTGTTCATGCCCGCGAGAAACTTGCAAGCACAATACAAGAATATTATTGTGCTGAAATACATGAGGGGCTTTGATAGTGTGCGGTCGTTCGGAAAAAAAAAAAATGAGAGAGAAATTGAACGCAGATATTACGGTAATGTTAATGTTTGGCAAATACTTCGACAAATATAAAAGTGATCTGTTTCATTTTATTTTTTTAAAGGGTCGTCTGGATTCTCACCAAGCGAGCAGAGCACAAGACATATAGTGTTCATTATCTACTCCTTTATACACACCAACACTGAAATAGTCCCATCAGTCTTGTATGCATTCACCCAAACACTGTATAAACTGTTACGTGTGTATACATATGTATATACAGTATATTATATATATATATATATATATATATGTATATATATATATATATATATCAATATATAAACATATACACACACACACACACACACACACACACACATATATATATATATATATATATATATATATATATATATATATATATATTATATATATAACATGTTTTGGTGTATTATGTTTGTATGTGTTCATGTGAGGACACAATCATCTAATCATAATATGATAATACACTCATACAGGGAGAGAGTGGAAGAGACAGAGATATCATACTGACAGTGAGACCGATGACTGAACATACATTCCCTCCCCCCCCCCTCTTTCTTTCTCTTCACCCTCTGCCATTTATGAACCTATCTCTCTCAGATCTCCTTCTCTATAAAGTAGAAGTATTATTACTATTTCTTTTACCAAAGACATACTAAACTCCTTCGTCTCTTTCGCGAATGCGTGCTTTATTCACATTGTGCACTGTTGTGTTTTTGCTTCACATTGTGCACTGAAGTACAATTCAGCGGGTTTTTTTTTCACTCTCCAGCTCAGAAAATAGCTGCATTTTCTTTCCCCACGAATAACGACACGCAGACCAATTATAATAGACCTAGCTAAAATAAACTGTCAGATTCAGGGGGTGACAAAAGAGACTGCTGCAAAGTTCCTTTTGAAAAAGGAAAGATATAAATGCTTTGTACTTCTTATTTGACTTTTACAATGCACAACTGGAATACAATGACTTTCAGTAGAATCTAGCATGTTACGAAACTTTTTCCGGAAGACGGGGGAGTCTTAACTTTTCTCCACTTTAATCATGTCAAACTAGGACAGATGAAAAATAATGTAATACAGTATGTTTCAATGTGGGCTCTCACCATAACGGTCTCATAAAGTAAAATCATTTAAATAATCACTTATTGTCACTCTCTGAAGTAATTTTAACGATTGATTTTAAATAATGTTTTACAGTTGTTCTTTCAGTTCAAGCCGATAATTTACGGGAGGGGGTGATTGCAGTTGCCAACAGTGCGCGCCCTGTAACGCAGAAATTCATTGACCATTCGCGATTACTATGAAATGAAAAAAAAAAATTGTCATCTTGTGTCATACAAAGGAAGTGGGGATAACAGAAAAGCTTCGTCCAGTTTAGGTTGCGATTGTGATGTACGAGACTGGATGCTGAAGACCAAAACATGAACATTGAAGACTGTATTCTGATGACGAAATTTGAGCTTTAAATCTGAAAATCGGACCGAACTGTCTCGAAATCAGATTCGCAGAAGATGCTGATGATGACGACGACTACAACGACGATGACAATGACAATATGATAATAATGACGCGACGAAACCGTCTGGTAAATCATTAGTCTTTAACTTCATACACGTTTTTTCCATGAAATTATTTTGTTCCCGCAGCTGTAGTGAAAAAGTGGAAAATGCGCTCCTTGGTCCCAGTGTTCATGTACCGTATGATTCCTCCCCCCCCCCCCCCCAAAAAAAAAAAAAAAAATCAGGGTATGAAACTTATTACCTACAGAAAATCCCATCCGATTTGCTTCAGTTGTCAAAGAGAGATGAGGATCTTTGTAGGGCATGTCAGGTATCCCTTCCCTCAAAGTTCTGTCCATTGTGTTCACACATTAATATGCAGTTCCAAGAGCACCAGGTGCTAAACTTGGAAGAAAGAGACCCATGACATGCTTCACAACGATCCACATTTTTTTTTACTATGAATAGGCCTACTCGACCAAACTGAATGGGGTTTTCTGCAAAATCAGGGTAAGATGTTATATTTTTCGACCCTAAAACATCATTTAGACA
Source organism: Diadema setosum (assembly GCF_964275005.1). NCBI lineage: Eukaryota > Metazoa > Echinodermata > Echinoidea > Diadematoida > Diadematidae > Diadema > Diadema setosum. The sequence goes on from NC_092697.1 coordinate 29,327,128, forward strand.
GTTTCATCATATGAAAGATATCAATACGGAAATCCGATTGTAATTTTTGGGGGACATACTGTACTTTTTAGATATGATAATGAACATAATTGGCGCAAAGTCTCCGTTCTCTACATATCCACGGAATAGCCGCAGCTCTGCAGTCAAAGATACCATTATTTCACGACTGGGTATATGAATACATGATCATCTCATGTATTCAGGATGCAAATATCCAATATCATATGTCTGTTTGTTTGTTTGTTTGTTTGTTTTTATTATTTACAATAGTGATATCTTCCCTTTTCGTGACTCTTTACTTTTCATAACTTAGTGTGCGTGACATTTTGTAGATATTTTGTTTATACGATGTCTTAGGGGCACCTTGGTAGAACAGCGAACCATTCAGAAATGTTGATGAGTCTATCCTTTCTGTAATCTTTGTACTTCAGTCTTCTATTTTTACACTATAAAGTGTGATTCTTTAAGGTAAATATATCCAGATAGATTCGGAGCTTGTATATAAAAAAAAAAACCGCTTGTATAAAAAAACGCTTATACTGTGCATTTATTGATTACAAGAAAGCGTTTGATCTAATTGATAGATGATCTTTATGGTACAAAATGTTGAAGATGGGACTTACCGGTAAACTGTTTACTGTCATTAAGAATATTTATGAAAGTGCTAAATCATGTGTGGCGGTTAAAGGGGAGATGTCAGAGTTTTTTACTTGTAACACTGGTGTACGACAGGGTGAAAGCCTTTCCCCGCTTCTATTTGCCATTTATCTGAATGATTTTCAAGAATACATTAGAAATTCATATGGTGGACTTAAATATTTGGAAAGTGAGATTTCTTACCACCTGGATTCTGATAATGTCAAAAAAGCTTTAAATCTTTTTTGTTTACTTTATGCAGATGACACAATCATTTCAGCAGAAACTCCGGAGGAGTTGCAAATAGCTCTTGATGCTGTAGATAGTTATTGTCAGACATGGCGCTTGACTGTAAATGCAAGCAAGACTAAAATTGTTATTTTCTCCCGTGGGAAGGTTAGAAGAATTCCTGAATTCGTTTATGCTGGTGATCCACTTGAGGTTGTAGATGACTTTGTGTACCTTAGAGTTAAATTCAATTATAATGGTAGTTTTAAAAAGGCAACTTCTAAACAAGTCACACAAGCTAGAAAAGCACTTTATAGCATGTTGGTCAAGGCTAAAAAGTTACAGCTCTCTGTGGACACACAGTGCCATCTATTTGATCATCTTGTTTTACCTGTTTTACTCTATGGTTGTGAAATCTGAGTGCATAGACCAAATTGAAATCTTCCATAGGAAATTCTTAAGAAAAAAAAAATGCTTGTGAACAAATGTACTCCTGATTGTATGGTTTATGGTGAAACTGGACGTGGAGTAATTTTGAACTATATTAAATGTCGAATGATTGGATTCTGGTTGAGATTAGTCAAGGGAAAAGAAACCAAACACTCATGTACAATTTTCAATTTTCTTCTGCATTTACAAGGAGACATACACTCCCCGTCAAAATCACAATGGTTATTATTCATCGCAAATACTTTTTATTATGCAGGGCTAGGGAATGTGTGGTTAGTACAAGGGGGTGGATTTAGTGCTGCATGGATTTCACACACCTCAAAAGTTAGACTTTTTGGTATGTTTATTCAAGAGTGGAGAGCAGCAACATGGTCAAATAGAATCTGTACAAATTATAGAATGTTTAAGGACAATTTGATGTTAGAGAAGTATTTACAGGTCTTGTGTAAGAAAGAAACATTAAGTAAATTTAGATGTAGATCTAATGGATTACCCGTTAATAAGGGCAGGTTTGATGCAAGCCTGACAGATGAATTGCATTGTACTATATGCTCATCTGATGATATAGGGGATGAATTTCATTATATTTTTGTTTGCCCCTTTTTCAACAAAGAGAGACTATTGTATTTACCAAGTAGCTTGACAGCCAGTAGACCAAGTGCATTACATATGGCCAAATTATTCAATTCAACTAATGCTTGCCATTTGAAAAAAAAAAAAACTAGCCAAATTTGTCAGAATTATTATGTTTCAGTTCTCTTCAATACCAAAGAAGAAAGACAGTATTTTTGTAGAAAGTAAAGTAGATGTGAATGTTTGTACACGTAGTGGTAGAGTAGTTAAACGTCCTTTCCTACGCCTTGTTTTATAAACATATTTATTTATATCTGTTATTTTCACATGTACATGTACATTATCACTTATATTTTTGTATTCATATATTGTAAATATGTTTGTACTCTCATACCCCGAGAGGGGGTCGATAGAGTCAATAAAATCTCTTAAAGGGACTGTACAGTACTGGTTGAGGTGGGGATTCATGTTTTGAACATTCCTAAGTGAGATAATGAAAAGCCGCTTATGAAATATGAAAGAGCATGTAATTTTAAGAAGGATTCAACGTTTATTTGATGAAAATTGGTTTTCAAATGGCTGAGATATCCAAAAAAGTGCTAATAATAAAAGGCGACATGCCACAACTTTATTAGGATCTCTTTGTTTCACATTGTTTTTGGATATCTCAGCCATTTCAAAACCGATTTTCATCGAATAAACTTTTGATACCCCTTAGAACTGCATGCTCTTTGACATCTCATAGAGTGGTTTCTGAATATCTCGCAAAACGTTAAAAGCTGAATCCTCACCTCGACCAGAACTGTACACACCCTTTAAAATCTCTCTCTCTCTCTTACAAATATAGTTGAAAAATCTGGCACAGTTGGTGACCTATATGAAGGCAGTGAGCTAGTCATACCAATGTTTTATTTTGAGGAACAAAAATTATGTATGATTTCTCTGCATGTGCTGTTAATACCGTTGTTTGTCATGTTTGTATACAGCATAGACTAAAGGTGCGAATACTTGACTTCACGTTGTTTTCCCAGCATACTCAATTTTGTATCATGAACATGCAAAGCAATGGATTATCAAGCGTGAAAGGATAAGATTATTTGTATAAAAAAAGATCATATTCTACAGAACTTGGTAAATACGTCGGGCCATTAGGTCAAGGAAACGTCAATTCATTAGAGAGGAGAGGGCCCAAATATGTTTTTTATTTCTGGGGGGGGGGAGGCTTCTGCCCTTTTCATTACTTTTTTTTTCTGCTCTTTCTGTTCCCTTTTATATTCTGCTCTATTTCATTTGGAGTCGGTATCATTCAAGCCAAGATATTTGTAAGATCAAGTCAAATCGAACGATACAAGCATGGGGGGGGGGGCACAAATTCTTCAAAAGTTGAATCATTCACGCGAACACAGAAAGACACATACACACACACTATCTAACGCACCCCCCCCCCACACACATACACACACACACACACATTTCCTTCCACCCTGATTTTCTTTGAACCCTGCAAGACCTCACATTCTCTTGCGATTATTTCCTCTCTTCACAATCCCCCTCATGTTCTTCATATTGTGCAATGCAGCACTACTTTAGTTTGTTCCAGTATTTTCCTTGTGTTCTTTCATGTAATCTTATTCTCTCTTTCATCTTTCATTTGTATTTCATGTCAAGTATAATACAAGGTGAAGATCAAATATCAAGAACAAATAGGTGTTCCGAACACATTTCCATCAATAGCTAGTGGAAGTATAGACAACTCAGTGACGAATTGTAAGCACACATAAACCACATATTCAGATGCTCTCTTTCGCTGTATCCGCTCTCTAGCCTTCTCTCTCCCTCCCCCCCCCCCTCTCTCTCTCTCTCTCTCTCTCTCTCTCTCTCTCTCTCTCTCTTTCCTTCTATCTATCTATATTTCTCAATCTATCAATCTTTCTCCCTCCCTCTCCACTCTCTTTATTCATACTCTCTTGCATTACACTTTGTGCATACCCTTGAGTTTGTGCGATGTTCACGCCGGCCGTTTTTAAATAGCCGCCCTATGTGCTCCATTGTCTCGTTTCTTGCATGCAGCAACCATAACAGTCGAGTATGACAATAGGTAAGGTCACATTTGGATATCATAACAATTATGTTTATTCCCACAAAAAGGACTTATTTAAAAAAAAAATATACAACTGTCCACTTTCCCATAACAATCTGCTGGGAGTAGAATATTGTGAATTCGTAAGAAAACATTTCAACGGATTAAAACAAAAAGAATGATATGCTTTCCACTAACTAGGTCGTCATACTTTACCTGGTCTGTTTTATAAGACTTGTACCCTTCTTGACACGTGAAGACATTTTTAAGGGAAAATGTGCACACGTATACAGTACATCTTAAAGGTTAGATACGTAAGACCTCAATTTTCATTACACTTACCTACCCTGGGAGGATACAATGTGCGTTGATATGACAGCTTACGAGTTTATATTTCTAGCAACGTATCTACAGCTATCATCTAAATCACTCTAACAAAGCAATATCTATTTCAAAAGAAACCTGAGTGCAATAAAACCTTTTCTAGGTCACATTCATATGAGCACCGATGACGTGACAGTGAAAAAGAGAAATAAAGTTCTCACTACAGCGTCAACAACTTACAGTACAAGACATTTAACCCTTTGACCCTGGAATATATGAGATCACTAAAGATTTAACACACGGATCCTCCGACGACCAGAAGCAATGGGCTAATCGCTTCTTCTGCTTGAAATGGTACAAGGGACGTCATGGTTCATGGCATTTCCAGTTTAGCGGGGGCGGCGCTTTGTCTGAATCGGGTCCATCTATCCTGCCCAACACTGTATGAAGATTGGATGAAAAAAAAAAGAAAAGAATGAAGGTTATTTTCGATGGTAAGCAGTATAACGCAAATACACCCCTGGAGTGCATTGCACCTGCATTGAACTACAGCAAATTCATAGATGAAACCCTCGCAATCCTATACACCTCTCTCACTCTTTATCAAATATTTTTTTTGTATTCTTAGTTCCCTGATTTAGAAATGTAAAACCGACAAAAACTTATTTGTCTTCTGATAAAAAATGGAAGTTTTTTTGTTGTTTTTTTTTTTTAGTATTGCCTTCAAGTGCCACTTGCGCTCACTGCCGTATTCAACAATTAAGTATTGTCTTCACATTTCACTGGTTATGTGTCGCTTAATGGTTTTTTTTTTCCAAGTCCTATAGCAAGTAACGGAGTTGGCAGTTCTATACATCAAAATTTGTGGTTAATGTTCCATGGAACTGTGGAGAAAAGCTGTACAATGCGAGTCAGTTTCAAGACCAATGACGCCATTTCGTTGACATAGTCAAATTACCGTATTAATTGTTGATTACTGTTCCGATGGTGAAATGACTTGGCATGAATGCGATTTGTACGTCATCATTTTCCATGAAAACGTAGAATGGAATGTGAGGCATGACCTCCAATGCAGAAGCCGTAAGAAAACACCAAAACGCAAAATATCTCATGGTATTGATGTACATCAATTTTTACAGAATGCAATATATATAGATATGATTATATTTAGCTTTTCAGCTATTTTTAGCTTTTGAGATTTTTAACAAAGTAATGCTTGTTTGTGAAATATGACCAGTACAAATAATTAAGATGACAAAAGACTTCTAGAAGCCTAGTTTCAAATTTTGCAACGAGCTAAAAGAAATGCGGTCGTTTGGGATGAAGTGTCTTCCCAAAGATAACCCATCTTCACATTAAAAAGGCTTCTTCCATGTAATTGATATATTTGTCTCACTTTTAGGCACGAACGAAAAAAAGAGAAACATTTTATTTAATAGACAACTAGGCAGAAAACTTTAACGTTTGCACATTTTCAAACTGGAGTAAAACAAATTATAACAATATTTACTTTGATAATAATATCATGGTTTAGTTTGTGTGTTTCTTTTTTGTATGGTATCTATAACTCCCAAGTTTGATAGCCTAGATCTAATTTGAAGTTTAAAGGGATGGTATAGATTTGGTTGAGATGGGTGAGTCAGATTTTTAACTTCATGCAAAATAATGATAAACTACAGACGAGGTATTACTGACCACACCATTTAAAGAGGGATTCATAGTTTATTTTGATGAAAACCGCTTTTTAATGGCCGATATATATATAAAAAAAAAAACAGAAAAAACAAAGCGATCCTTATAAAAAGATGGGTCCTAACTCTGTTTAATACTACGAATTCTCTGTTTATCTGCCTTTTCAAAACTAATTTACATCAATTGAAATTTAAGTTCCTGCTAGATTTATATGCTTTCTCATATTTAATAGGAGGTTTCTCATTATCTCACAATAAAGATGGATAATTGAAGTCCCATCTCAACCAAAACTATCTCATCCAGTTAAGGTAATTTTACTTGCGAAATAAAAAAAAGTTAATCTACCGAGTGGCCATCTTGTGATCCGCGCAAGTGAGCACTTTCCTCGTGTTTGTCCACGTCGTATAGAGGACTTCTTCCCCTTCACACAGGTGGCACTGCCCGGACCAGCTGGTGGTTGACTCGCCGTTATTTCTGGTCAGCACAAGCCCGAAAGTTGGGAAGGCGCAATTCTGATTGGCGTACCCGACAACCACGCTGGGAGCTGAACCAAAAGAAGAGATCACAATGATACCTTTTGTATGACTTATTCTCAATCATTTCCTGAATGAGACAGATGAGGACAAAACATTTTCATACTGTTATCTGTTGTTTCCACGCCAAGAGATTTAACTTTCATATCAGCTGAACACAATATCAAGGACCATAAGAATTACTCACACATACAAGCAACCCAATTTGTGTGTTTGCAAGTTCTTTACTTCTGTCCGGTTCATCATGTTCACTTTTTGTTACACGATTTCAATACTCTCTTGGTACCGTCTCTCATTTTATTTTTCAGTTTTATAGCTGTACACGTTAGCTTTCATGTAGGTTCCACAAAGACGTCTCCTGCATTCCTTTGAAATGATCTCATTCAATGATAATCCCGATTCATATAACATGTTATCCCCTGTAGCTTACACTTATTTGCTGTTATCGTTGTTTCCAATGTTCATTATCATGTATTATGCAGAATTTTAATTTGCACACGTATTTTTGCACACATATCATATTTTTTTTCTAAAAGATTTTTCTTTAACGAGTCATTTGTAACAAAAATTAACTTAACTTTGTAAAATTACAGAATGAAAAATTGAAATGACATAGATTTTTTTTTCCATTTTGTTTATGCGTCGTGATATCAATAATAAACTACGCATGCGCAGTAGTTTCGAAACCATGCAGGTAATGTACATACTTACGGTGGAAGTCATTTTTATCATCAATACTGGCGGCGTGCTCTCCAAGCAGCATGCCCGTAGAGGTCAGGGAAAGAGTAATCTTGTCGTTCCATTCGTTGTACCAGTCCCCCTCCAGTTGGCAATATCCAACTACACAAAGGAGTGAAGAAAGTTAATATGTTTTATGAGAAAGATAGACACATTATTAGCTTAAATTGCAAGAGTTGAAAAAGCATTGGGACGGGTGGAAATATGTCTCTGATTTTCGGCATTCAAAGATTGTTCTGGCTATCATCGCAATGTATGGTGTCTTGATTCTCGAAGCGGTTGAAATTGCAGCCCCCTCCCAATATTGTACCAGTTTCAAAATCTTGGTATTTAGAAACAAATTTTAGTACTTAATTACAGTAACTGCAATTACTACTAAGTACTACTGTTTTAATTTCATCAGATGATCATTAAATATATGCTACCACATAAACTGGTTGCAGCAACAACGACGAACAAAAATAGAATGTATAATGCAATGTTGTGTTTTTTTTTATCCGTTCTTGGCAGCTGTTTTTTTTTTTTTTTAGTCAAAAAGATACATAATGGTCACGTTGACTCTGATTTCTTAGTGAATGCAGTCGGTACTCTCGGCTGTTTTATAAGTACAGACAAGATAACAGTCCTGTATGTTTAGTTGGTTAATTGCACGGTTTTCAATGATTATCTCCGATCCCTGATCAGGACTTAATTTAGGCAGGAGGTAATTTTCAATCATTATTGGTGTATCACACGTGGATTCAGCTCTTTCCATTTATCATGAGCTGATTCTCTGATGAGCAATTATGTTGTAGAATAAATAAATAAAGTTTGATGCTTCAAATCATGGTCTATTCCGGAATATTTATGTTTCAGTCTTCCTAGAATTTATCTGACAATGCATGATACAGCCAAACTGATATCGTATTTCCCTGTCATGTTATCTTTATTGATCGTTGTTAGATTTACGGAGCATCCACGGAACGGAACGCTGAGAATGCAAAGAACGGGCTATGTCTTTGAGACGATTGTATCTTACTTCTCTCGCAATTGTGCCCGCTGTACCCGGCTGGGCACTGGCAGCTGTAACTCGCGGGTCCATCGATGCAGCGTCCGCCATTTTGGCAGGGCAAGCTCGAACACTCATTTACGTCTGAGGGTAGAATGATACCAAAAACCACGATACAAATTGACATTAACAACTGGTTCCATTGACTTTGGGAGCAAACATTCTCGTTGTCAATAACATGACGTCTTTTCTCTTTTTATCTGTTTTTTTTTTCATTATCTATATAAACAATAAAAGAGACAAATATTTTTAATGCCAGCATTACTCAATGTTATCCAGGCTCAGTACCATGAATAAGTATGTGAGCAAAAAGCATAAATGAGATCTCAGCACATGTACAGTGTCATTTTTCGAAATTTTGTAATGATGTACTGTTTTCTTGTTACGGCAGCGAATGCAGATTAGTTTTTAAGATAAGACAGATAAGGTGGTGCATTTAAAATCCTATATAATTTTGAAAACATTGCCTATATCAAGGCAAAGAGAGGTGTTTTATTTAGGACAATAAAGGCTTACTTACTCTAGACACTTAGTGTAAAAAAAAAAAATGATAGACACTAATATTTTACCAATTTCACACCGAAGTCCGACGAAGCCAGGTCGACACAAGCAAAGGTAGTCGTCTCCTCCGGTAGCGGAACATACGGCGCCATTCTGGCATGGGTCCCACTGGCACGGCCCCGCTGATAAGAAAAGAGAAAATAGGTTTCAGATGATATCAGAATAATTATACTAATACACTACACCTGTCTTATATTTAAAAAGACAATTTCCTGATATCAATACATTGACTTCATTCCATGCATTCTTTCTTTTTGCCTCCCAATTTTCTCGCATGTGCATTGATACACTATCATTTTGATATATTGTGTTGACATATCGTAATGATACATGCATACACCCGGCGGACAACGTTTTACATAAATAAGATAAACGCGTGCTTAACCGTTTACGTGTAGTCATAACATCAAGTATATTTATAGATTGCATGTCATTGCATGTCAAGCCCTATAACATCTTTCAGGAGTAATTTAAAATCCTATTTGTTTAGTAGTGCATTTTGAAGACCAGTGCCTTTTGAAGACAGACTTTCATGTCTTTTTTTTTCTTCTGCTTCTTCATCTTCTATTACGGTGATGTACTTGTATCATCAGTCTGTTTGCTTTGATGTACAATTGTAAAGCGCCTTGAGCATTTAAAGGTCCAGTTTACCTTTGGGAGCAGTGATTTCAAAAATGTTCAAGATATCACATTTGATGCATATGTGTAGGTCTGTTGTATCATAAAACATCCTACCATATTTAATATTTGCAATAAAACCTAAAATATAAGGAGATATCAGAGTTCTTCTCAATAAACCGTAACTGTATACGGTTTAGTCTGTAAACATTTTTATTATAACTATTGTTCACATTTTGTGTATTTAACAACACTTAACATCGATTATACGGATTCAAATTTTGACAGTGGTTGTTTTTATCCCTAACTCACATTTTAGAACTATTTTAAAGCACTAATTCTGGGTTTTTGTTTCATCTGCAAATGGTAAATTATGCCTTTAATCAAAGTGGAGAACGGCACTATAGAAATTGGATGTATTATTATTATCATTATTATTATTATTATATTATAGCATTAATTTCACAAGTAAATTAATTCGGTTCGAATGATCTATATCCCATCCTCCCATAAGGAAATAAGCCATATAACGTCATTAAAGTATTTGTTCATTAATGTACCGGGGAGATATATTAAAAGAGAATCATAATATCTAAGAAATTTCCATTCAATGCCATAAATTCTTCCCGTTGAGTATCAACCAGTGTATCGTTGAACTGTAAAGTGATATCTGATCGATTCTACGATCATGTTAAAAGTTTCGTGTGTAAATCTTCGAGAACAGGATTTTTAGTCGTTTTGTCAGGAGGAAAGGGTTGTCATCTCATCAAGTATCATTACATATTATGTTTAATGTGGCGACCCCTGCAACGTGTAAAAGTGTCATGGACGAGAAAATGCAAGTCATTTTATTTCGTTTCTGAATAATTGATATATTTATTATTTATTGATTATTTTTCAAAAAAAAATCTTTATGTCATCATTGTATTTTCTGTTGTACATTGTATTTTTGAAAAAGCAAACAACAAACCCCAAAATAAGTGGAATCGATAAGAAAAAGGAAATAGCGAAAACACTTTGAGCCACGTAATGCGTTACTGGGTGAACTGTAATAACGAGAGCTGTGTCTTCAAAAGGACAGTTTGATTTAAATGTAATAATAAAATGCTTACACAGTTCGCACATTCGACCAGAGAACCCAGCTGGGCAGAGACAGGCAAAAGACCCCGGGCGGTCTTGGCAAACTCCACCATTAACGCAAGGAGAACAGGCACATTCGTCTACATCTGGTAGTGCACAAGAAAGGAGTGAAAATTTTGAATTACTCTTTAAATTTGTTTTATTACAAATTGTTAATGACTTCTTCCATATCTGCAGACGATTCGTTCTGCACTGACGATTCGACCATTCTTCGTTTAGAAATGCATGACGAGCCGCTTTATAGAAGCTCCATATACTAATTAAACCATTTAAGGGGAAAATTAATCAACACTACATGGTAGCCAAACACTTTTAAATGCTTTATTGCTTGGAATTTGTATTTGCGTGCATCCCTATCAGCATATTTTGGGACTAATACTAGTTGTCTCTCAAGATTTTTGATATTACAGTTATATCGAAATTTCAAATCGGCAAAAAAGAATAATGAATAAATTTAAACGACGATAAAGCGTAATGGAGAGATATTTGAAAAACAAGACAATTTATACTCATTGTGGAACTGCCAATAATGGCCAATGCGGGCAAACATGAAGTCATGTTCATATCACAGCAGTGGAAAAGAATTGATGAAAATTGAAATCTAACCAAAAAAAAAAAAAAAAGAAGAAAGTTTTGTATTTTGCAATGTTTGACATGTCCTGCTGGTCTATATTGCCTCAGGATGTCTTGATATTCTATTGCCGACCTCTGGAGGAAAGAAAATATGTGCAGAGGAAATTTCATGGAACCGTTACCAACCTTCTTCGCACGTCTGTCCAGTAAAGCCAGGAGGACATTCGCAGAAGTAGCTGCCGAAGTATTCCTCACAAGTTGCTCCATTACGACAAGGGTTGTCACCGCAGTTCCTTATGTCTGCACGGCACCATAAACACGAAGAAAGAATAGAATGATAGAAAATTCTGGAATGAAATCTCACTCTCATCTACTGATACTCCTCTAAGAAACATAGAAATTCATTAAAATCTAAGAAACCGTGCCTGCATCAATTAGACTATCTATAGGCCTTCAAACAGCTAGACGACAAGTACTGATTCAATTGTGGTTATAGTAGCAGTAGGCATATTTTCATTCAACATTAAGGAGTTACGCAAGAAGCAATAATATGCTTGAAACATTACTTGCACGCGCTCGTGTGTTTTTGTGTGTGCGTGTGTGTGCGTGCGTGCGTGCGCTCGATTTGAAAATGAGAATTAATCCGTCCAAAAAAAAGTATAGAATATGATTCATTTTCAAGAAGCTGTAAGTCTATGTCCTCGCGATTGTGCAAAGCATAGCATGCTTGTGATATGCAGCAAAAGAAATTCCTCAGTGTACAGTTTGACATGGGGTAATACAGTGCTCTTGAATGTTTAACTGGGGATAGATGTATCACGTGTGTGTGAGCACTCTATGGCATCCATCTACATAAATGTAATTGTTGCAAAACTGGATTATCGTGTAAAGAATCAATTATAATCGATTAACAGTCAATGACCCATGTATTCGGTCATACTTCATACGTCACACTGTTGCCTGGATCTAACATTGTTATGAATTGGCACTACTCGAATGCTCTTACAAATATCGAGTCAAGACCTGAAGAAAAAAAGCAATATATATGTTGGGTGTATAGGGGCCTACTTTTGTGTTCAAATGTGTTTGATACGGAATAGGTATAATGGGAGTTCATTATCTAAATCGTCAACACGCAGACCTACCTCGTTCACAGTTACCGCCCTTGAATCCATCCGGACAGCTGCATTGATACGAGCCGATGTTGTCCGTGCACTGGCCTCCATATTGACAAGGATTACTCAGACACTCATTGATGTCTGAAAAAAACACGCGAAGAAAGAAGCATCAGCATCTTTCTTTTGCAACCTTACCAACAAATTCTTTCGATTTGAATCGGAATCATACAATATTTGAAGGGGCCACACCTATCTGAAGGATTAGTCAAGATGTGCTTTCTAGTATGTGCCAACAAAGGAAAAGATGCTTAAGAAACTGCACTGAATGTGAGATTTGAGTAAAAATGAGATCTTTTGTGTGTTGTACTCTAGGCACCACTCAAATTTAATGCGTCTCAGTTATTTATACATTGACTTAAAGCACTTTTTTTTTCATATTGGTATTTCTTCAAATTAGAACGTTTGAAGTTTCCCTTCTGCGTATATTATCTGGATCAACATGAATCTATACAAATTACATATTTCTTAAGCTCTGCTCCAGTAAATAAGAAAGGCCAGTGAGTCTATATAAATTATCAGATCTTAGTCGTTAATCCCATTCTACATTTGTTTTGTTTGTTTTTTACATTGACTATTTGACCGTTATAAGATAAGAGATCAAGATTCCCTGAGCCACATGTCCCTTTTTCATTGAACTATGACCTCTCATTGATATGGTGAAACCAAAATTACTTGCCTTCTATGCGTACGGTACTGAACTCAACTTGAAATCCGCTACTGCCCTCCGAGCCATCCGATTCGAAGGCCAACCACATGTGGCGAGTGGGTGACGTCACGTCAGGCGGGCGCTCGTCTCCGGACACGTACAGCACCGTGCTGATGGCCAGTGGGCTGAGACCGAATCCCACGCGGACCTGGTCGCCTCCTTCCACATCGAAGTTCAGGAAGCGCGCCCTCACGCTGCGATCTGCCGGACCGCTGATGCGCCAGATTTGGTAGAAGCTGTCCGGGTAGGTGTCGGGGTAGTTCGGTGAAGAAATGATGGTCACCTGACCGTCGCTCACAAAAATTTCTCGACTCTCGTCTTTTATGAAAGCAGAAATAGCATAAACATAATGCACGTTAGCACATTATACACATGCACATTTTACTGACGTATGGCTGTAGATCTTAATGACGACAATATTAGATCATCATAAAAATTGTACTATATTTGGAAAAACCAAGGTGATCGCGCTCTCGGTGTTGTTGGTGTATTAAAGAAGTATAGACAGAAGCGACATTGAGTTGCAAGTATCAATGATTATAAACAGTCCCGAGAACCATTCTAAGACTTTGGTGAAAACGGTATCAACTATGATGTAACAAACATTCTTCAAAGTTGAGAATACAAAAGACTCAAACCTCGTGTGCGGAGAATATGGCAAGACATGAATGCAGTAAATAATTTGGAATCGCTACTCTATCACCACTGTTTTTCTATCAATGTTGCTGTTATGGTATCGGATATATATAAATCTCCTTTCTTTGGTTTTGTTTGCAGTTGCTGCTGCTGACAATAGTTGATTTCTTTCTCTTTGATTTGAATTTGTTCTCTAAACCCATTCTTTGTAATAAAATTGAGTTTCAAACAGAACATGAATATAACAGGGCACAAGCATCGCACTGACCTTCGTCGGGCACGGCGCTTAATTCAAGCTGGAACCCGCGTTGTTCGTAAAGAGAGTCACTCATGAACCGGAACCACATATATCGATCCGATGACGTCACGACTGGTGTTATATCGGAAGACGTGAACCTGGCAATTTCCGTCTCGCTAAGCGGCCTGTCGCCATCGCCGATGAGAAGGTAGTCGTAGCCCGCTTCGATGTCGAGGTCGAGAATCTCCATCCTCACGCTGTAGCCGTAAGGAGCAGTCACGCGATAGAACTTGTAGACATTGCTGGGGTAATTGTCGGGGTAATTCGGAGATGTGATCATAACTGTCGTAGAGTTGTCCAGGGTTATTGCTTCAACGTTGCCTGTGAAGCCTGTGGGGTGAGGGCGAGGAATTAAAACATAACACGAAACTCAAAGGTATACTGAACTACAGAAACTGTTAGCCTCCGAGCATTCATATTAACATTTGTCACATCTCCAGGATCAGCTACAAGTGTGTGATATTATAAAGAACGTTGGTAGGGGCTAGAATAGGAATTAAAGACTGCGGATTCATTTTCCCCATCTTTCTTAACCAACTAGTGGGCCTTTGCGAAAACTACAAACTCTAACAGTGCCCCAGGACGAAGCCAGAGTGCACCCAAATTTGGAATGGTGTGACAAGTTTTTCCCAGCTTTTCTCATGTCCTGTAGACCAGTGACATGCTGAGGGAATCTTCTCTTGCGTTTCTCTATCTCTTTTTGATAATCTATATTTATTTCAATGCAATAATGTTGCATATTTCGAACTGCAAACGAGTATTTGATAGATATTCCGGGTTTCGAATAAGGTAAAAAAGTAGTGACATAGGGACTTCATAGGGACACTCCGTAGAATTACTTAATAATACTTGCAGATGAACCTGTACTAATGCATTCGTCTTGCTGATGTCACCTCGACAAAGGAGGTTTCTCATACAGAAGTACAGTCCGTTCTGTCATAACGAAATCCTAAGTGTGACATAAAAAGATGTATACGTAGTATTTTGTTTGATTGGTTTATCTGCAGACCATCTTTTCTCAAGTTGGTCCTCTACATTTTCAACACATGAGGCATGTGAAAGCGTGCACAAAAATCAAACAGAAACAGTGAACAGCAGCTTTGATACTTTGACATTTGAATGTTGTTTGTCAATGCATTGTACTTGTCATTGCTTGTCATGACATTTCAAATCTCCCTTCATCTTGCACAGACCTTAATCTCAAACCCTCTTCCTCAAAACATCAGAATATCATTGCAATGAGCAGCATTCCAAAGCTGGAAACCTTCTCTTCCAGAATCTGTCATCGGCCATGTCAGCTAACAAAATATTTTTGATGAATACTTGTTAAAAAAAAAAAACACCAAAAAATCTAATCTGGTCACCATTGTATGTGTTTTGTATTGCAGGGTTACAATATAGGCATATCTTAGCTGGTAATATTGTTTCTTTAATAGGGGCAGCATTACTTCCGTTCAAAACGCTGGCAATGAAGGAGTGGAATTGAGCCACCCTGGCGTAGACTCCGGGATATCCCGGTCTCGCGCAGCCAAGTCCGCTGACGGTGATACCGACCAGATACCATCTACCATCGTCAGCCTCACAAGCCAGGGGCCCTCCTCCGTCGCCCTGGTGATGGATGGGGGGGGGGGGGGGAGGGGAATGGAATGAAAGGAAAGGGTGGAAAATGAGGTTAGCGCAGATGTTGTTTATGGAGACTCATTTCATTTTATAAATGAGATCAACAGCGATTACTGGGACTGCCCCTCCGGTGACGATGTTCTGACAGGATGCATGGGGGGGGGGGGGGGGAGGGGAGAGCACATTTTCTTCAGCAATGGCTCTTGTCTCTACATATATTTATAAGCGTTTTTTTTTTTTTTTTTTTTTAAAGATACATACCCCTGCCTGAAAGAAAACAGTGTCACACATTGGGAACACATTGTGAATCATCAATTCACAATGTGAAACAGACCATTACTTTGTAAACCCCCCGTGAAAAAAAAAAAAAGAACACAGTGTGCAATCATCTTTTTACAAAATCTAAACTCAGCTGCTGATTTTGTCATTCCTTGAACAAGTCACCTGAACATCAGTATCTAAACCTTCATTTCACTAAATGAAGTGTCAAAATTTACTCTTACCAAAGTAATTAGGTTATGGCGTATGATCTTTCTTGAAAGTTAAATATGGGGAAAACTGAATTTACTCACGTATTCTGGGCTTTAGAATTTTAGAAATTCTGTCACTGAGAACAAGACAAGAATTATTTCCTAATCTAAGGCTGTGAAGACAAGATTTTTTTTTTTAACTTACATAGCAAGTGTCGATTCCACCGCGTTCGTAGCCGGCACACAGTTGTAAGTCAGTCAGACTATTAAAGTACGAGTTGTTGCAGTAGTTGAAGTCCAGTAGTTCCACATTTGCCCTTTGCAGGGATTCCGAATAGTCAAATTCTGTGAACAGTCAAGGGGCACAGTTTGATAAGTCTGATCTAAAGGTTCACATAATATTTCCTTTTCCAACCTCTCAATACCTGAATCAATATGCGTTATTCAGTCATTATTCGATCGGCGATATTAGATTTTTGGAGAACAGTTATGATGAATTTGATGAAATAAATTAATAGTTGTTGGGGGTTTTTTTTTCAAGGAGTAATGGCTTTCTCTCTTTTTTATTTTTCAGTTGTGGGTAATTTTCATCACAACGTTGTTCACCCTGACTGACTCCTTTCTTTGATAATGACTTAAGTTACATAATCAAATCGCTAAATGAAATGGTGACAATAAATAATTGATGGAATTATTTGTGTCATGATTAAACACCTTAACTAATTACAGCATGACAACATGTGAACATAATTTTGTCATAGAATTGATTTACAGCGATATTTCTTTGTCAAAATTATATCCTAAATCATGTTATCACCAAGTCACTTATCATTACGATCACGGCACTATCATATCATATCATATCATATCATATCATATCATATCATATCATATCATATCATAACATATATCATGTCATATCACATCATAAATCATTTAATTCTCATCTCATATAATATCTTATCATATCGCATCACATCACATTGCATCACATCACATCAATGACAATAAGTAATCATGACAACGATAACATTAAGCAGAGCAGTTCTGTCATTCATTGTTAGTCATCATCATTAATTTGTCGACCTTAAATCACTTTTTTTTACAATCATTTCATACCCATGGTGAGCAGGTTTTTAATATGTATTTATCGTCGTTGTTGTTTTATGTGAATTTTAAGATGTATGTCAAGTGGATCCCTTTGAAAATCAGCTGTGCTGAAATGGCTATCCACTCTTTTGCTGGAAATAAATACATAAATCAATCAATCAATCAATTAATCAATCAATCAATTCGCCATTATCGTCATCAATAAATAATTGATAATTCAGCGTTGCCATTATGGTCATCACTATTATCACTATTGGACTTCAGAGAGAAAGAGATTAATGATCTCGTACTCTGCTCGTCTTCAGAACCCCAGCCGGATACTTGACATCTTCGGTAGGTGCGATCTTCGTAGGAGACTTCCGGCACACAAATCGGCCTCACGTAGTCCGTGAAGTTGACCGGCCGGGCGAGCTTGATAAGGGCTAGGTCTCCATGACCGGGTGAGATGGCATCGTCGTGGCGCGGTGAGATGTAGATGTCGTAGGGCTCGATGCGGACACGATACTCCGATTGTGTGGTGAGATAGAGGTCTCCCCAAACCAGGGCGTCCACGTATCCGTAGCTGAAGGGGTAAACATTCGGAGGACTTAACTCCAGTATATGGGGGATATCGTCCTTCAAAGCAGGTTACGTCTATCAGCTCTAAACCTTTTCACCTATCAAAACTTTACGGATCATGTACAAAGTCTCTGGAGATTTCAGCGTCTCATAGGGAAAGGGTTAAGAATTGATTCCCTGGTTAAGCCGTAAGCAGGATCTCCTTTTTGGGGTAGGGTGTAGGGAGAAGTATGATTATGTTACCTCACCAAAGGGACGCAAAGACCGAGCTGGGAGAGGGTGTTGAAACCTTTGCAATTTCAAAATTTAGATTCACCGATCTGGTGCACAGTTTTGGTGCAGTGGTTAGATAATATTCATTCAAAAAAAAAAGGATAAGAAATATAGAGGATATCATATATATGAATTATCATGGTAGATACGTAGCATGCTAATTTACTTTGCAAAAGATACGACAAATAAATCATCTTATTGCCCTCTGATTTTCTCACATACCAATTTGTCAGATAATTTGATATCCAATCCGAAAGAAAAGCGTTTGAACAGAAATGGATTTTAGCTTTAGCTTTAGATTTCTTGGCACAGTCTGATCCCATTGATGAAAACAGACATACATAATCCCAAAGTAATTATCGACGCAATAATATTGTAACATTTCATTCCCATCCGAATTATTTCATTGCTTAGACATTCGTTGGTATCAGTGCTCTTCATTTTGATACCCATGATAAGATAGATACACGTTGAAATAGTCATATTCGATGAGCCGATCACAACGTTTGGTGAGAAAGTATTTTGACTCTTCGCATATTTACACCGCCACACATATGCTTGAAATTGCATTATCAGTACGGATGTAGTTATCTTTCAAGCATATTTTTCAGTGTGTCTAAAGGCAGGGAAATTCTGGTTTAAAGATCTTTTTGAAAAAGTCCACTCGAATGAAATCAAGCGAATCATTACAGAAAACACTAAAATAAGATATGCCACCGTTAGGTTAACAGACATTACATATAGTGTAATTACTACTCACACGCAGTCGGCGGAAGTCACAGCCCACTCGGCCGAGATGAGAGATGCCCCGCACAAATGCTCCGTACCGTTCTCCAGTATCCTCATGGATGCGATCCAGGGGATTTCCCCCAGACGCGCATTAACCCCACCGACGACACGTGATTGGTCGGGTTCGTAACCAGGCCTGGTGCCACAGACGTTTGTAGAGAATGGATCTGGAATGGGGCACGGATAGGGACGTCTTTGACATTAAAGGGATGGTACAGTATTGGTGAAGATGAGAATTGGGCTTTTAACTTTTTGCGAGATACCAAGAAAACACTTATTATATAGTACAGAGCATACTCTTTTAAGAAGACTTCAAAGTTTATTTGATGAAAATCGAGTTTGGAATGACTGAAACATCCAAAAACAAAGTAAAACAAAGCGATCGTGATAAAGTGTGGGTCCCACACTTTAGTAGAATCGCTCTTTATTGATATCTCAGCCATTTCAAAACCAATTTTCATCAAAAAAAACTTTGAATTCCTCATAGAATTACATGCTCTTTCATATTTCATAAGAGATTTCTGATTTTCTCACCAAAAAATGTTAGAAACCTGAAATTAGGTCTCAACCAAAACTATACGATCTCTTTAATGTAGGCCTACGCTGATAATAACAAGACTGCACCAATGTCACCAAAATGCCAAAATACATTTACATAGCTACGAGTACAAATGAGTTAACTGTAAGGACGCACTTCATTGTGAAATTTTATAGATTTATGTTCATATTGTAAGGTTGCTTAGCTGTTCTTATTGTTAGTATTTCGCAGTGGAGTGAGCAATTATCAGTTGTCCCCACTAGCCCCCTCCCCGCCTCAGAAAGCCATGGGTTGTGTTATTTTTCTTCTCAGTTAATACGTGTGAGATCACGGATCAGCACCTTCTCATTGTATACAAATTCTTTATTTTCATGTCTGTTTTGTGGTTTCCGTTCTTGTATAAGAAGCAATATTTGACCCAACGGAGCGAGTAGGACAGTATGCAGTTGCTCACCATACGCCGCCGTCAAGCAACGCGTACCACCAGGTTCCTGGATGTCAGTGTACTCGTTACAGTCGAGGGGCCAGTCTCGCTGAATGGTGGATTCGTAGGCATCGCGGCAAGCCGTGCTCACGGCCACGCACTCGGAGTAGCAGGGTCCGCGGTCCGGTCGGTCGTGCGGGCATTCTGGGTAGAGTGCTGTGCATATCATGGCCAGCAGGTTTACATGGCAGAAGGCTACGGCGGGAGCGTCTAACTGCATTTTATGACAACATGATGATAAGCATTAAAGAATAGACCTAACTGAATTGTTTAATCATTGATTTAAAGTCAAATCGTTTTCCTTATTCGATTATTAACATTCACGAAGAAAGGTCTTAAAGAGTCCGGCCCCTTTCCGCCAGTGATTAAGAAAACATTTAAATGTTTGATGTATAGATGCTTAAAGAGTGTCCTGTAAAATTACAATTTTATCTTTCAAAAATCATTACAACCAATGACGCTGATACAAGCAAATAACACACCTTACTTTGGTTATTGATTAATTATGTTTGGGGTGGATGCAGTTCGATTCATTTTGACACGGGAAAAGCCTTATGTCATGTAGGCTAACGAGAGGACCTACTGGTATATCGGATAGTGACAATGATTATTTTGTTCGCAAATTGTCCATGATTATACTTTACTGTTAGATTTTCTTTACACAGATGTTGTTCGATGTTCTATCCATTAGGTTATCATTGTTTCGATTACCTGTATGGTTCCTATTTATTGTCGCAACCCGGCACCTGTGTTCTACCAATGATTCGGGTTCTTTAACAAATTGAGGTGTCTTACGATCTTCCCAAGAAGAGACTGACACTACGCTAGCTGCCTGTAACCGGATAGCAGGAGATTCATCCGATTATTCAACATGACGTAAAGTGAGAATAATGTGGATTTGAGTGAGCTATTTGAAGGAATTAACAATGAAGAGGGCGTAAAGAACAAAAGAATATTTCCAAAGGCAATGGTAATGTAGTCGAAGACATATTATAGAGGATAGTGTAATATTGCCTGGTCTGGAGAAAAATTTTCTTACTATTTGGTCTACAATGTCTTCAGCAGCTACAGCATGTTCTGCGTTGTCATTAGGGAAAATGGTGGATGTGTACGCCAGACGAGCAGTACACACAGCAGAGGAGATCTCCTCACAGTGGGCTGAAAGTCAAAACAAGATAAGAAAAAGGCATTTAAAGTAAACCATGTAATATTAAGTACAAGTGATTATACACCATTTACGACCAAACTTGAGCGTGAGGTGAATGCATAGTGATATAAGATTCGTTGTATAATATTTTTTTCTTTCTCATTTCTGTTCATACTATCTAAAGAGATATCTGATATTGAAGTAAGTTTAGTATGACAATGTAACACGATGGCATCGAAAAATGACCACGATCTCAACTTTATCTTAATTAATTGAAATAGTTTGGACTTCCAGTAAACTCAGAGATTATGACAAAATGTAACAATAAAACTTTAGCAGCATTTACTTATCATTTTTTTTTTAAGAAGAAATAGTTCAACTTCTAAAAACTGGGTGTATAAATTATTATGAATTAAATGGATCATTTACATACATGTATCATTACTACATAACATTAAGTCATCTTTAACGCCTGTTATGACACGTGCAGTCTTAGTTGACCAGCTACAAACAGATACACACACATATACACACACCACCACCATCACCACCATGACTTCTTAAAATGTGAGGAGTGTAAGAGAGAAAGTACTATGTAACTTCACGTACGTAACTTTCTATGTAACGTTAATTGTGGTCGTACAGTTTCGCACACTTACGGCAATAGTCCTCATCGGAGAAGTCGTAACAGTCATTGAAACCGTCGCAAGTCTTGTTGGCAGGGATGCACCGACCCGATAAACAGAGGAAGGAATCTCCTGTGCAGGCTACGTATGGACACACAGAGAAAGATCTTAAAAGACTTACGTGAATGCTTGTAGAAAAGGAACATTGTGCAAATGTAAGTTTGCTAAGTTATTACGATACCGATACGTTTCTTGTGCCCACATGACGTACTCCACACGATCTTCATAGACGATAGCTAATTTTGTCCTTCAATAGTTTGCTTTCAATTTCTGGTGATGGTAACAATTTGAAAAGCCTAATTAGTCACCAGATGAGTAGACACCTTTCATTGAAAAGCAAATGAAAACCTTCACAGCTGTGTTTCTAATGGAGATAACCCATTGGGGTGGAAGACCTTGATCAGAAAAGGTGGTTTCAATTGGATCTACAAGATCGGCACTGCTGGCTTGTTCTTATTGACTACTCACGTTCTTGCGCCACAGCACTCAGATGGATCCGAAACCCAGTACTCGTCGTGGACACATCACTGGTGAACTCGATCCGAAGAGTTGGTCCCGGTGACGTCAGTTCCGGTGGCCTCTCTGACCCGCTGAATATGCCGAGTTTTCCCTCGCCCGGCGTAAGCGGATCCAAACCGTAGCCGACTTCCACGAAGTCGTATCCGTACTCTACACTAAAGTTGAGGAACCTGGCTCGGATGGCGAACCCGTCTGGAGCGACGATGAGGAAGACGATTTGCTCGTTGTTGCCGTAGTTGCTGGGGAAATTCGGCGATTCTATAATGGTGGGACTTCCGTCTTCCAGATTGATGGAGTAGGTTTGTCCTAGGGGCGAAATCGATTGATAATGTAACATTGATTGACTGTGAAGAAAATTAAGGACTGTACTATAAAAGCACAAGGGATTTTGTAAAAGTCTCATCAAGCTCCCTCAAATATGGTTTCATATTCTAAGGGGCGTCTGGATAGTATTTACCTTCAAAAAGAACAACAAAGAAACACAAAATGATCAATCAATTCCCATGACTTATACTGACCTTGTGTTAGAAATTTGTAACAAACGACCGGTGGAAAATTCTTAAAAATTTTACAAAGGTCATGACTACATGTTTTTTTTTTTCTTTTCTGCATTTCACTTCAGCATGTTGGTATTCGGTAAAGTTGTAACAGCTTTTAAACAATATGATCATTTCTGGCTATATAATCGTATTCTTTCATTATTGGAATATCTGCGCATAATAGTCAGGAGATGTGACAAGAATCCTGACTGTGCCAGGGACTTTGGACAGTGCGTACAGGAAGGTCTTATCTCCCTGGCGCTTACAACCTTAGTTAGGCCCTTGATTATTATTACTTTGGTGCAAATAGGCTCTCAAAGCATGCACAAAGAGTTAATTTCAAATTCTTTAACTCGGTCAATAAAGTTTTTATTTAAACATATTTAAATCTATTGCTACATTATCTCGAACATGTGAGCTTAACCCTATGTCATCGTTCTTCTTTAGTGTATCATGTTCTGGGTTTTTCAGAGTTTTGGTTTATTTGCTCAACGACCGCAATAACTTAATTGAACATATCTGCACATCGCACAATCAGTTATGAACCACATAATGTGGAATTATATAAATTGTCTGCAATGCCTCTTAAAAAGGCAGAGTTCTTGAGACAAGAACGCCAACAGCTACGTAAAAGTGTCTCACCTTCACCATGCTGTACTGTTGCCACTGATCTCTTTACATAGAGACCAGTAATTGTTGCCATGACCACGAAGGCTCCCCAGAAAACGCCATTCCACGTCATCTTGTTCCACATCTAACACCCCTTCCGAGTCTTGTGGTAGAGAGGGAGAGAGTTTGATGTAGTAACCGATTCACCGGATTCATATATCTTCAAATATGTTACGAGAGTTGACAAGGGGAGGGGAGGGGGGAGTGGACGGGAACGAATCTAAGATTTGGTGCTTACTGACTTTTGTATGGATGTTAGATTCATCGGCTTCATAAATAGTTCATGGTACAAAAGATATCTGTCAAAAACAAAATCAAATTTGAAAGCATGTTTTTCATATTCAGCGTGACTGCTTTCAGTGATGGGCGATCAGTGTCCCCGTTCTCACTGAAGCGTATTATATTTGAAAAAAAAAAAACAGTACATAGCACTTATTTTAGATTTTGTTGACAAATGATATCAACATAACACCTACTTTGTTAAACTTTGTCGCTTAGTCAAGGTCAGCGGCTACATCAAGGCACTTTCGTTTTTTCTACTTTTGCATGCTGCCATTCTGGTGTCAGTATGTGGCGGTTGGGATGGGGCCAAGTGACGATTGTTGACATCATTTTCTTTGTCCTTTCTTTTTAATACATACCTGACACAATGCTCAGTGCTCCACTTTATGAAAGCAGCTTCAGTATGTCAAGACGACTAGACATCCACATCATGTCGACGTGTTTAGATACGAAACTTACCATGCCGACTTGTCAACTTTGATAAATCGACATGGGGGATATAGGTTATCTCGCCAATCGGACTTCCCTTGGTAAACCATGCTAACAGTGTTTGTCGACATAGCGACATGAATTACATTGCCAAGTCTACTTTCCAGAAAGTCAACATGACGACATGCTCTTTTTAGGAAACTGACTGGGCGAGATAATCAATGTCGCTAATTTGACTTATCAACGTTTATATCCGTCGACATGGTAAGTTACATGGGCCTGTCGATGTGATATGTATATTATTAAAGTCGACTGACAAGATGAAGTATGAAGTCAAGTAGATTGGCAGTAAAGGCATCATTTAAAATTTGGAGATGAAGCAAAAACTAAGCTGTAGTGCTTCAAAGTAGTTACGAAATGTGAGTCAGGGATAGAAACAACTACTGTAAAAATGTTTATCAATATAATCAATGTTAAGCACTGAAACACATAATAATTCGTCGGCCTCATGCCAAAAGGGCCCTAACACTGTACAAAGTCTATGGTGTTATGGACCTTTTGGCATGAGGCCGACTATATGTGAACAATAGCTATACACGTGTAGAATAAACCGTCTTTAGTCATGATTTATTGAAAAAAAATAGTGATATCTCCTAATTATTTTAGACTTTATTGCAATTTTTTTTTATATTGTAGCATGTTTTGTGATACAACTGACATACACATAGGCCTATGCATCAAATGTGATTACTCGAACATTTTTTTGTTATTATGAATAAATCACTGCTCCCAAATAGTAGGCCCTACCTATAGATGCTTCTGTAGTGAAAACCGTGTTCTGTAGTGAAGAACCCTTCTTCATTGGGACAGTCTAGCGCACAAGCGGCCCGTTTCAGAAAAGTTACCATTTGTGACCCTGCACCACAAAACAAACAAAAAGTCGCCAGACATGGATTTTTAGTTAAGGGCATATTCTGAAAGAGCAGACTCTAAGCTTTAAAATGATGTATAACTCAATTCAAATGGACTCCCCTAGATTACCAAAATACTGAAAAGAAAGCACACATTCTGGAAAAATGTGAACTGAGAAAAGAGGCTTTGAAGTACTTGGTCTATTCAAGCGCTTAATCTTTACCAAGCCGTGCTAGCAGTGCCATGAGAGGGACAAAACACAGGATGTAAACCACTGGAGCAACAGCAATGAAGGGATTATTAGACTAAGCTGAAATTAAGCATGTTCTATAAGCACATGCTGCCCATGATTAATGCTAGCTTGCAAAGCAGTAGCGTCATCCTTTCAAACGTTATTAGACTTGAAAGTGAAGAGTGTGCACAGGATTTCAAGACATGAAAATTGGCCTCTGAGTCACACCTGATCATTCTACTCTTTCCTCAAAAGTGGTTGTAGAAAAACTGCTAAAAACACACTTTCCAATTCATGTTAAGATACCAAACTGCAGAGTAATGTAGAGGAAGGACAGCTCTTTCAGAAAATATGAAAAACTCAAGATTGACTTGGTTGAACCATTTCACCTTTTTTTGAGCCCTCACTTAAAATCAAGGGGTGCGACTTTTTGTTTGTTTTGTGGTGCATGGTCACATTTGACTTTGACATCCAATGGTAGCTTCCATGGAATTCTTGATTTTGATTGGCTGTTGAGTAGTGTTGCCATGGTAGTTACCATTGGATGGCAAAGTTACCACAATAATAACTTTTATGCAACAGGCCCAAGGACATGCGCAATCTCACCTTCCTTTCTTTCCTCACACCTCTTTCTCTATCTCTTTCTGTCTCTCGCTACATTTGTACATACGCGTATGGTATGATATTAATTGTATGTAGACAAATAAAGAAAAATGAAGATTTTATATATTCTTATTCAAAGTTCTTTTCCTGCGTGTGTTGCAAGCAAAATGGTTAGAAAGCAATACGAAAATATTCAATATTCTTAATCATTTTTCCATAGCTCAAGGACGATCCCCACCCGACTTTTGTGTTTGAGGACACCTCTGCCTGAGACAGATATCTAAAAATTCACTGTTATATATCTAATCTTTATTTACAGAGGCGAGCTCCCCAGAAAAGGTCGGAAAACAGACCAATCGCCAACACACAGACACAACAATGCACAGACCAGGTTGTATACTAGTGTTGTGGTATTTACAGATGCACTGACCCGATGGATATCCAGGCCCTTGCGCATTGGTGAGAAGAGAGTATTGTTATCGGTCAGGGTTGGACTTTTTTTTCTGGCAAAACTGTTGAAAGTCAATGGCAATGATAACAGAGATACATCAATTTGTCCGTTCCCAGGCCAGTTATTCCCCCCCCCCCCAAAAAAAAAAAAAATCATCAACAACAAACAAATCCATAGGTGAATTAAATGCCTTCTTCTTTTACAAAGTCCTAGCTCCGTTATGAATGCGAAGAGTGCGAAGGGTACGAAGAGGTTGTCCTGCCTTTCTATTTGGAATAAGACAGGTCATGTGTACATTGATACTAATGGACTGTATGTTGTCTCGGCTTGTAAGGCAGTTCGCTCGTTTCAAAAGTGATTCAATGTTTAAGCTTGCCCGAGATAACAATTGATAAAATTCATGTACAAACGAAGAATGACATTACGTAGACCAGGTGACCAGAATGGTCCGTCAACTTGGAAAGCATTCATTTTTTTTTTTGGCATGCTTTTTCTGTTACTCTTGCCAAAATATCAGCCTGCTGTCAGGTATGTGTGCTGGCAGGCAACATTTACAAGGTTAGCATGAAAAATCAATGCAGCTCAGATGCCAAAACCATCATGCCTGTTTGGTTAAAAACAAAAAAATCTGCTCATGCGCAAGGTGGAACAATCTTGAAAGCAATATTGCATCGGCGCATTTAAGGAAATGTATTAACTGATGTCAACTTTTCACCTCAATATTTACATTACTTTCAGAAAACAGTCTTTTCAGCTCTAAATACAGCTTTGCTGACGATTCACTCATCAGATCACACCATGACGTGAGAATACTTTGTTTTCGTTATAATTGATACAGTGATTGCGAATTCGGTAAAATATCCCAATGATTATATAAAATGAAGTATTATTAGGTCTTTAGAGACATTTTATTCACAGTTCAGAAAAGCTTACTTATGGAAATTAGATGTTGATGTCAATCAATCGATTCCCTCTTAGAGAAGAGGTCCAGGTAAATTTTTATGTGTTATAATCGATTCTCAGCTGATACAGAACGAACGTAATTTGAATCTTCTTCGCAATCTCCCAGTTTTAATCAAACTTCTTTTTTAAACCTGTAAATAAAAAAAGAGATTATTGATTTTGTTTTAGCTTTGAAAGATGGAAAGGCTCCAGGGTATGATCAAGTTAAGTCTCTGGTAGTTAAGAGAGTAATTCATATAGTATGTATACCTTTGTGTTCAATTTTTAACCTCTGTCTTCAAAACAGGCCAAACACCAAAGAAATTAAAGTTAGCAAAGGTTATTCCAATTCATAAGAAAGGACCAGTTGATGTGTTTTCAAATTACAGGCCCATTTCATTATTACCCTTGTTTTCTAAAATATTTGAAAAGTGTTTGTATGTTAGATTACAAGGTCACCTGAATAAACATGGAATTTTGTATTAAAAGCAGTTTAGATTTAGAGCTAAACATTCTTCATCTCATGTTTTGTTGGATTTTTTGTTGAATTCATCAAAAGCAATAGAGAATAAAGAAATAATAGTTGGAATCTTTCTGGATTTTAAAAAAGCATTTGATTCTATCAATCATGAAATATTATTGGATAAATTATGTTTTTATGGGATCTGTGGAGTAACACTTGAATTGTTCCGTAATTATTTGTTTGATAGAAAACAGTTTACTGTATTTTCTGATCATAATTCTTTACATGAAAAAGTTGTGTGTGGAGAACCTCAAGGGCAATATTAGGTCCCCTTTTGTTTTTGCTATTTATTAATGATTTTTTCAAATATTTCCAGTGTCATGAATGTACTGTTGTTTGCTGATGATACTAATTTATTTTTTAACGTTCGCACGTCCGACTCAGTCGACGGCGTGCCAATTTCGCATATTCTGCTCAACAAACAAAGCCGCCAAGACCGATTGATAAACCGCTAATTACTGCTAATCCCGCGGCACAATGAAAGCGTTTCTCATGCTTTTGTTCCTCTCACATACGACTTGCATTCTATGTAGTGGTCGACTATCAAGCGATGTTCCCAACTAGTTTTGCTCGTACATTCTAAGTTTCTGTCACGGTTTTATGTGCAAAAGTCATGCCTTTACAGTAATGTAGCAACTGGTCATTCAAAAGAAAAATTGAAAATAGATTCGTCATATAATCTATATCGTAAGAAAGCTTGGCATTCCTCTTTGACTTTGCCTACTATTATGCCTATTTTAACAGAAATTTGCAGAAGTTATACAAATCGGAAAAACAGAATTCTTTCTCAAAGTATGACTACCTTCGTGTCTCAGAATAACGTGGCATACAGGGGGTTTCCACCATGCACATAAAGAGTTAAACATGAAAATGTAGAATGTTTAGCTAAAATGATTAACATGGAACTGTGTAAAGTTAGTAATTGGATAAGTGCAAATAAGTTACAATTAAATTATGAAAAGACGCATATGATGATTTTTAACTCTCGTAAGAAAGATATAAGTACATTGAAGGTATTTATTGATGGCCATGTAATAACAAATGTAAAGACAACTAAATTTTTAGGTATTGGTATTGACTGTGATCTAAAATGGAAGACACATGTGAATCAAATATTGTTAAAAATATATAAGATTATTGGATTTATGAGTAAATTAAAAACGTGTTTGCCAAAATGTATTCTTTTAACCATTTATAATTCATTAATCCTTCCTCATTTGTTATATAATATTATTGTTTGGGGTGCTTGTAGTAAGTATTTATGGCATCGTATTTTCCTACTGCAGAAAAGAGCCGTACGTATCATTTCAAAGTCTTCATATGATAGCCATACAAAGCCATTGTTTTATGAATTGAATATACTTCCAGTATTTTTACTTTATGATTATCAAGTGATTTGTTTTATGCATTCATATACTAATGATAGGTTACCAGAATTATTTGATAATTTGTTTGTGCGAAATAGGTCAATTCACAATTATAATACAAGAAGTGCAAATGATTTTCGTGTGCAATACGGAAGGTTCTCGTTTACAAACTCTAATATCATATGCAGAGCACCAGAATTATGGAATATGTTACCTTAAAATATAAAACAATGCAGTGCTGTTAAAAATTTTAAACTAGAGTTGAAAAAAAAATATTTATGACAAAAGTTTATATCACATAATTAGCTTCTTTTTTTAAAATCAGGGTGAGTTATTGTGATATGTGTGTGTGTGTGCGTATGTACGAATGTCTCAATGTTCTTGATATGCATGTCAATGACAACTTATACTTTATAGTATGATTGTTGTTGGAGCTTCAAGTTATAAGTTATTTTATTACTTTCTGGAGATCCATCCATTTGCCATTCATATTGTCTTTATCTCTTTTGCAATTGTCTATATGTAATTTGTACTTTTACTTGTGTGTTAATGCTAAGTATCATGTCTTTTGTTCTTGTTCATGTCGTTCATGTTGACATGGAAATGGAAAATAAATTCAATTCAAATTCAATTCAATCTCGGTATACTTTTCGAGCCAAAATATCTTCATTTGAACACATCCCAGGTCATTCTTCTCCTTTTTTCCAATTTTTGTGATTTCCTAACATATTGCACTCAATAATGTGTGAGAACACTATAGTTAAGAATGAATTATTGTTAATGTGCAGGCATTAATTATTAATTCCTATTATTTGTCTCACACGGAGCCCCTAGTTACTGTCGCTTGAGCATCTTAAAGCTCGATCTAAGATTATTTATTTTACGCATAGTACTGCGATATAGGCATAGTTAGGAATGAATTATTGCTAGTGCTGCAGGTATTAATTATTGATTCCTATTATATTCCATAGTACTAAGATATAGGCATAGTTAACAATGAATTATTGTTAATGCTGCAGGTACTAATCATTAATTCCTATTATTTGTCTCACACGGAGCCCCTAGTTTTTCGCTTGAGCATCTAAAGCTCGATCAAAGATGATTTATTCTTACGAATAGTACTACGATATAGGCATATTCATGCAGATATACAAGTACACAAGAAATCAACTTTCCTCACTGCGTCTCTCTTATTTCACTTCAACTCGAATATCCACACATATCCACTTCTTTCTATCACCTCTCTTACTACAAAATCATTACAGTCCGAAATCATCAAAGATAACAAAGCCCGACGTCCGAAAAAAAAAAAAAAAACTTTTTCCGATCATTCTCTTATCTCCTTGGGGACACATCTAACAAATTACCGTTTATTCAAATTTTTACTGTGCTAACGGCCAATACCACTGTATTCTATCACTCCTCAACGGTAATAGAAATGTTATCTGATTTTCTAAGACCTGTCTTCATCTTGTGTCTCTGAAAGGAAATCTGGAATGGGGTCCGTTCCATCAAATTATATCAAAAACGTCTTTACATAAATCTCAGAATGGCCAAAGTCGCTCAAATCTACATATGTATAGAAGTAAAATTCATTTAATGAAGTCTCTCGTAAGTGTGCTTCATGAGCGAAAAGTCTCTCTCAAGACTTTCATGAAACTACCTGCGGACATAATTTGCTCCAATCAGTGGGGCTTTAGGCAAAATGAAAAAAGGTAATCAAATATGAACAACATAATGCAAAATGGAAATGAGATTGTCAAAATAAACAAAAATTATAGAAGAGGTTAAAAGTCACGTTAATGCAGAATGTCATTCTTTTTATTTAAGCCAGATTAGGGAAAAACAAAAATATGACATATCAGATTAAGTTTACCTTCCCTCCTGCGATTGCCGATTTTTTTTTTCCTATCGTTATGTCTTCTTTGAAATCGAGTCACATCAATAATGATATTCTCACAAAGACGTTAGTAAGCATGTCAAGACGTCATGTTCTCATAATGATTGACTTGTAGGATTTTATATAAAAAAAGATAATTTGACCATTATCTCTTTAATAATAAAGTATAAAACCCTGCATGTGGTTTCCTTTCTTTATATATTTCAACCAATTCCTTTCCTCTTGAAATTAATCTCCTTCCTTGGAACAGAGTGGGTGGTTATAGTAATATCTGAAATCACGAAAATGGGTTTTGTTGTTCCTTATTGCTGCTTTCTATGTATGTGTGTGCTTGTGGGTGTGTATATACGCGTACGAAAATTCTTAAAGCGTTGCTCGAACTTGGGTCTTTTGCTGCGGAAATCATGAACTTGTAAATCTTCACCACCGGATTTGGTTGCATATCATACATTGGAAAAACAGTATAATACAGAGCCTGCTAAATCCATTTCCTTTTCTTTCACACTTGATTGTCCCAGATCCTTTGTGAGAATTCAAAACAAAAAAGCTTTATTGCAACTGATTGACAAATTGCCCTACATCGACGTAAAAACATCTCGACGGAAGAATTTAATGAATTTGAAAAAAGCTTTATAAGAAAAACAAATCCACAGTACTGTATGATCACCATTGCAATAATCACTGGTAACGAACAGACGTACTTTTGAAAGAGTAACTAAAAAGAAATGACTACACCGAACAAGATTACTCACCAGAATCAGAAAATTCAACTTTCGCTGTTGACTTCTTCCACTACTTACCACAGAATGAAACACACGGACAAGAAAGAATTGAATAGTAATGGACCATGGTCTGTTATCTCACATCACGCCACCTTTTACATCCTCCACAACAATAGCTAAAAAGATATAAATAACAATAAGCATGCTTTAAAACTGGTTTATACAATATGTATATATTATATACATATACTGTTTTCTATGGGGGAGGGAAAATGATCATTCATTATCAAACGTGATCTCCTTGACCCAGGTCAGGTTTAACAACAGGGACTTTTTTTTTTTTTGAATAGTTTTGCAGTCGTCGCTTGATGAGGCACCGGACCAGACACATTCTTCAGCCTCCATTTGTAATAATTATAATAGCCTCGTTTGCCCAGGGTAGCCTCCGCAGTCCTAACCCCGTATCCCGAATTCATCTGGCAATATTGTTACCAAATACACCATTGTCAGCACCTTTATTGTATCTTGGAAGGTTTAATGAATTGATGAACCACCCTCTCTGTATGGATCAACGCGCATGGCTGGATTCTAAGCTATCGTCTCCTGATTAACCCTTTCTTTGACTTGAATTTTGGACTGTACGTACAACGCTCTGAGGGATTTCTGTGCAACGCGATTTTCTAAGCACACAAAGGAATTAAGCCTAAGAGATATAATCCACTTTGCTTTTCCCACAGGAAAGAACAGTGTCCTACACTGTGTTTACTATTATATTCACATAGTCAGATAGTCGACTATCATGACAACGCTCGAATTAAACAGTATGAAAAATGAAGAGGATTTCAAACTCTGATGTAGTTTTGGACATAGAGTTCATATAGTAATAATTATTGTGTTTCGCACCATTAATTGATGCATAATTTCAACAACAAAGAAAGGGGGGCTCTAATCAAAGAATATGAAGAGATATTACACTGTGTTCACAACTGTGCTTCACATTGTGCTTTACACTGTGGGACACTGTGTCTATCCCAGCAGTGGTGATACTCCAAGCCTCTAACATATTCTCAATAGACTGGTAGGAAGACGCGTGGAGTTGGCGGTCGCAAAAGACCCGTTTACTGCAGGACATTATTCAAATTTAAAGTATATGTTTCTCTTTTTTTCTATTTTCCTCATTTGAGGTACTTTATTTTCTCTCAAACTTCACGTGTTCACAGTTACATCATACACAAATATACTATACACGCAACATGATGATTTTGACAGAAAAAAACCAACAACAACCATAATACCCATTATGTTTACAACAAAAGTTATAGCTGACAAGTATGTTTCCCCCATGGTAATTCTTTTAAAAATTCAGTAAGAATAATTTACGGCATTGTTGTTGCATTGCATGATAAACAGCAATAATAATCCGCATGTCGTTATCTATGATTATTGCCATAAAACCTCTGATTCTTTTTATACAACTCGTTTTATACCAATTATAATGGTTTTAGTTATCTTGAATAATAAAAGTCAGGTCCAACAATGCTGTTTTTTTTTGTGTGTGTGTGTTTGTTTTTGCACTGGAAAGTAGGAGAAAATAAAATGTCGAAATATTACTTACGAAGACATTACTGTTGAAATAAATGCTGCGATATCTTGGAAAAATTTGTCCCAGAAAAGAAATCCGTGATGTCTATATCGCGAATATTATGAATTTATTTGTACAAAAGATAAGGAAATTTCTCAGTTAAATTACCTACATAACAATTTTTCATTCTTTGGGTATCATTCGGATATGATATAATTGGATTGGATTAAATATATCTTGATAGTAATTCATTTGGCTTGATTTGTCTTCATTTCTAAGTTGATTTAATTCGTTTAGATTTGAGGTCGGTTTAGATTATTTGGTTTTGCTTTTATTGACCTTACTTTAATCATAATCGCCATCCATAAATGGCAGTGTCAAGTTATCGCAAGTACATCGAATGCATTTTATTTGACTACAAAGACAATGTGTAACTAAACGGAAGCGATGCATACACACTGAGAACAGCTACAGCAAAAGCACGTCTTCTTTATGTGCTTTCGAAAGACGGTTTGATTTACGTACTATGTGTGAGTGACGGATATTTGTTGGTTTTTATTATCATTGTTGTCATTATTACACTGCTTAATGCAGTGTTGGCACACTTCCATTGCTAAACTATACAACACGCTAAATTGTCAGCCTTCGTCAGTTAACAACAACCTTTTCATCATAACACTGTACTCTTATTTTCTGTTCAATTAAATAAAGGGCCAGTAGTATAAAATAAAATTCACCATTAAGTAACTTGGCTTTCTCGCACAGAAGAATGTAAAAACCAGACATTGTAAAGAGTCAGTTATATGTCTCTCTTTTCCTTTTCCTCTTTCACATTTCAAATTAACTTTCAAAATGTCACACAAAATACCACTACACAAGTAATGAATGATAAATTACACACACACACACACACACACACACACACATACTCACACACACACACTCACACACACACCCACACACACACACACTCACATCGAAGCATGGAAACAAAGTCTCAAAAGAAAGCAGTGATTTGATAAACTTTTGCCACGATACATAAAAACAAATACAGGGAGGTAGAAAATTGTCAATGAATTATTACAGACATGCTTACATCAAGAATAAATTAATATACAAACTTTATAATGTGCAGAAGAACCAAAGAGTAGTATGAAAAGACCAATAATATTATGACTACTGTTATTTGGGTAAACGTGTTTATTACAGTGGACTCCCGTTATAATGAAGTCCTCGGGACCGGCAGTTTTCTTTCATTATATCGAAATTTCGTTATAACCTAACACATAAACGGTAAATAACATGGAACTGAATCATGTTGCTGCCTGAATTTTTACTTCGTTGTAACCGGAATTTTGTTATAACCGTGTTCGTTATAACGGGATTGCACTGTATTTGATTAGAGTTAAATTTGGTGAAATGCTGAACCCTCAAAAGTTTCAGTTCCTGCCCAGAGAGGAGATAGAGAGAGAAAAGAAACTGAAAAGGCAAAGAAGACTATACTATGATAGTATGATTATACATTGAGATAGTACCCCATGGTCACACGGTGGATGAACAGTTCTCTCTTGGTATGTACATTAAAATTCTGGTTATACAAAGACAAACAAGAATGTAGATGCACTGCAAATTTAATGTAAATCATGTCATCATTGATTTTCAATGGAAGTACCGATACACAGAAGTTCTTTGTTTTACCATTAGTTTTATTTTTATTTTTGTCTTGACAGATAAACACGACAATCTTATCATCATACATGTAAATCGTGTAGGACAGGACTGTACAAGGATGTCAATAAATGTGACCCGCGATAACTGTTTCAGGCACTTACGAATTCAAAAATCGAAACATGTCCGTGCAATAATCATCTGCGCATTGTACGTGTATGATAATCTGTCACGCTGGCGATCCTTTTGCAGATTGCGCTTTGAACAGTTCGTTTTCTCCCCCGATGTTGTCACCATCTTCAGTCTTCTGTTCTTTCTGTCCCGAAAGTTCAAATACGGAGTATCTGTAATCCATAACGTCCTGCTCGTCCAGGTGGTCCATGCAGTTGTGTTTTCGGCTGCATCTGACTTCCCTCACAGTCCTCCACTTCTTCTCCAGATCCTCACTGACATACTCCTATATGAATGTCTTTCTCAATTTTCTCGCTCATGTTCTCCAGCTGTTTGAACTCGTCCTCCTCATCCTCGTCATCAACACTCTCCATATCCACATCTTCATCATCATCGTCAAAATCTTCTTCAATTTCGTCTAGCTCGTCCGCCCTTACCCCACTGCAAAGATGATCGGTCACTACACGTAGCAGTTCGGGGTCCGCAAATAAAGCTGTCGCTCAGCCAGCCAGACCCGCTGCAAGCTGGTTAGCTGCTGCGGCAGCATCTCGCTCTCACGCACGGTTACCGTGGTTACGGGCATTCGTCCCGACCGACATTTTATTTTGTATGGTTGGCAGATACTAGGAAAAGATGTACAACAATAGGACAGCAAAATATGGCGCGAAAAGATGAACGAACAGACTGAAGAGATGTATGAATAGAAATCAAGATTTGAAATTTGTCTTGGAATTCACGTTGTTGAATACAGCGGTAGAAAGGCCGGGTAGAAAGCCAAACTCAAAGGCCCGAATTAATTCACGAAGGTGGTATAATCTTGCCCATGGTTCAAATCATGGACAAAGACCACGAGGCGCCAAGTGTCGCATGGAATATTTCGTTACGAAATCAGTCATTTCATTGACGAAATGATGATTTCGTTAACGAAATGGTCATTTCGTCGACGAACTGACTGATTTCTTGCGACTTTTGCCTGAAATCGTTGTCGCGGGTCAAAAATTGTAATTTCGAATAATGGTAACGCTTTGAAACGTGCTGTGAATGACAATACAATATCATTATTGTGTGTAATATAATAGTATGATAACATGACCAAGACATTCTCTCAAACATTGAGATATTATTTACATTTTACATGATGCATGTTATTAAGATACATGCATCTGAAGTCAATTTAATACATTTCCTTATTAAGCTTTGACTACGCTGTGAATGGATGGAATTGGTCTTACAGTCCTACCAACACTAAGCCGATTTGGTTATTCAGTCATAGACATTAATCCGTTCCATACTGAATTCTGAAATCCCCATAGACTTAATACACAGACCACCAGGTTCCCGTACGGAACGGGTTAATCAAACATACTTTGATTCTATTCCACGAATATCTTTATCTTCGTATTTCAGTGAACTTTAATTCTCTCGGTGTTGTTCATAATACCTTCTTCCTCTGTCTTAATATGCACACCACACTATCAAAGATCCAGTACTTTAAACTCCGGACCTCCGTTACAAGAATTGACGTCAGTGGTTTAATACGCCACTGTTTTAGTTCAAATTTACCAAAGAGAGAAGAATTATTACCTCCATCAGAAAAAAAGGAACATCATCAAATCAATACGAGGATGAAAATACAGATGATGGAGGGAGACACAGACAGACAGACAGACAGACAGACGCCAGAGAGAGGGAGATATGTGATGGACGCCTTCAAAGTCATGTCGTGTAATCTCTGTGATATATGTTTTATAATTATTCGCATCTATAAGTCATCACGGCACATTCAACGTACATCATGCACGTAAATAGATAAACGAAGGGACGCACCACATCTAGAATACGTTAATATACAAAACGATAGAAAAAATTAAAAAGCTATGATGTATGGATCATAATTATTGGTATTGTCAATCAGTGATACATGAGATGGATTTTATAAGAGTAAAATTAAACACAAATACACTTAGAATAGGATTGGCTAACCATTTACATGTAGGCCTTTGCTTCAGGGATAAGGTATGCGCGTCATTACAGTAATTCGCTGAAACCGCTTTGGTACCTGCAATGAATATTAGCTTTATCATTCATTCATTCATTCATTCATTCATTCATTCATTTTCCATTTCCAGGAGAAACATGTAAACATCTTACAGAAGTTGAATACATAAATCACATCAGAATGTATCATAAAAGAAATACATTAGTTTGCAAAATAATGTAATCGAAAATCGAATGTTAGCTTATACACGTAATTAATTTCAGCTGATTTTTTTCAAAATAATGTCGTTTCATTAAGATCATTGATATAAAAAAGCAAATGTTGCAAATTACTTTGTTTTGTTTTTTGAGCGGTCAATCGTCCATAGAATATTTCATACCGATGTAGGAATATCCATATGTGTAGGGACCACACATGTGCAGCCAATTATTCCATGAAAATTTCATCTATATTGTTCTCTATTCTACTGCTACAGAACAAAAGAATGTCGTCTATCAGTGTATGAGTCCTCAGATGGATTACATTGCATTGCATTGCATTGCATTGTATGAAATATGTAGAGTCTAGCTGTAGTGCAGAAAGCTATCTCACCGCTATCAAACTCTTGGAGATAGCACCAATCTCTTCTTGGTTTTTGTACTTTGAAGTTAGTGAGAAGGTTGCACAAGTGTTCAAAATCTCTCGTGTATCGATCGATACTCAAGAGGCCGTCCTCCTCCTTCACCCAGGCTACAATAACCGAATCACCTCGACAAACAGCTGGGTAGGCAGACATACCCTCCTTCTGCAAGACATTCTCCTTCTTCCCCATACCATCGAGGCACACGAGAGTTTGTTCATCTTTCAGTACTAAGTTCCCCATGGTGTGAAAGGAGAATAATTGCTGAGGTGTATATCCATCACATATTATTTCCCTGACTGCCTTACCACCATGTGGGGTAAACACCTGGATTTTCATGGGTTTTCTGTAACCCACGTAGATATCATCGTTTCTATCCACAGTGAGACCACCATAGCCATACCCTCCTTCATCGAGACTCATCGTGTCGAACTTTATGTCGAGCTTCTTCCACTGTGGAGTGAAGAGTGACATGCGGTTTTCTGCATCACGTACAATACTTCGACCATCAGACAGAAATGCAATTCTAATGACACGGACATACAGTACCATCTGCTGTAATTCACCATCATGGGAGTAGAGATCAATTCCGCCGGAAAGGGATCCCACAGCCATCTTACCGTCTGGTTTACGGGCCATACAGGTCGGGTATTTCATGACGCCTTTTCTAGGGAGCTCTACATTTGCTTTGACATCCCACGTGTAACCTTCCAGCCCGTCAAGATAAAGTTCACCAAACTCCACGTGTTTACTAAATGAAATCTTTTGAACTCGTTCTGTCTCACCTCTCGGTGATTGGTCGTCAGGATCATGTCGTCCAAGATAGCTCTTCAAGTTCTCGCACATGGTGTCGTGTGCAAACAAGGTCTCCCGCGGCACCTTCATACCGTTGGTTACCAGCTCTTCCATAGCGTTCATGTGACGAATTGTTCGGCGACTCTCTTCCTCCGTGACCTGTAATTCCTTCTCGATTTTTTCAGACAATCGCTGCACCTTGCATTTCAGAGCTTCTCTTCTGACTGACAGCTGCTCTTTGTATTCCTCGTACGTCTTCTTATTGTCATCATTGAGCTTTTTCAGCATTTTTGTTATTCTATTGCGCTGTGTCTCTATGAAATCGATATGATTTTGAATGGCTGTTTTCTTTAATATTGCCCTTTCTTGTAACTCCTTGATGTTTTTCATCAATTTCTCCTTATGGATAGCTGCCTCTTCGACATGATGCCCTTCTTGTAACTGTCTTAACCTCCAGCATCCTAAGCAGAAGTATTCCCGACATTCGCATCCGGTACAGAAATACTCCTCATCATCGTTAGGATGTTTCTTACATTTCCGTCTCCTCTTATGTGGAACTTTTCCCAAGAGTACCTCTCTCATGGGCACCTTTTCGTGGTTGGAGAACGGTTTCCAAGAAGAGTGGGCTGTTTCACACGATTTGCACATATATTTACCACAGTCCTGACAGAAGGACACAGCGGGCGGCTTTTCATCCATCTCACAAGCTGTGCATGTTGGATTCTTGGTTTTTACTTCGTCCACAAGAGAATTCAGGGGTACGTTTGTATCTAACTTACTCACATCTCCACTGGGTAGGGGCGTTTCTTTTCTGCAAATAGGGCATGTTATAGTTTGTTTGGCGGTCTGAGCTTCAAAGATGCGTTGCAGACAGTCTTTGCAGAAGATGTGAGAACACGTGAGTGATCTAGGTTGGTTGAAAAGTGTCAGACAGATGGGACACTCCAAATTCTGGCTGCTGATTTGACGAAACGTTGCCATGGTGTATGTCGTCTATGAGAAGCAAAAGAAACACTTAGTATTAAACACAACGACAGGCACTCAGGAGATATATAAAATTAGCATTTACGAAATAAAAGAGGAAAAGTTCATTCCAAGTATAGTGTTAGAATTTATGCATTCTTAAAACCGAACTGAGTAATGAATCACAATTTAGCAGACTTGTGTGAATATATTATATAATAATATAGGCGTTATATAATAATATAGGCGTTATATAATAATATAGGCGTTATAATATAGGCGTCGTAATATAGGCGTTATATTATATAATAATATAGGCGTCGTAATATAGGCGTTATAAATAGAATGAATTTGTATATTCCACAAAAATCATTACTTATGTTATATTCTTCATTGATATTGCCTTATCTTAATTATGGTGTTTTAGTATGGGGTAACACTCATCAGAATCTACTGGATAGAGTGTTCCTTCTACAAAAGAAAGCTCTCCGTGTCATCTGTTATCCTTACATACCCTCCCACTCAAATTTGTTATTTTCCTCCAATAAGCTATTAAAGATTAAAGGTCTGTTTTATATAATTTGGGGCAATTTATGTACATGTACAGCAACAACTCACTCCCGTCCATTTTTGCTTCTATGTTTCAAAGAAATCAATCATTCCATGAGTATCCCACTCGACGCTCCACTGAATTTCACTTACCTCTTTTACGAACGATGTTTGCTAAGAACACACTTATTTACACTGGCCCAACTTACTGGAATTCCCTGAATAATGATATAAAAAATGCCCCCTCTATATATTCATTTAAAAGAAGATTAAAGTTTTCTTTATTGCAATCTTATGATCCCACAGAATTGAATTAGCCTGTCGGCTTATTTCAATTCCTTTTCGAAGAACTTGGATTACAAGTGATATACTGTCACGTATTTTCTCGTCCCTCTTGTCCTGAGACACCTACAGAGTAGATT
Source organism: Diadema setosum (assembly GCF_964275005.1). NCBI lineage: Eukaryota > Metazoa > Echinodermata > Echinoidea > Diadematoida > Diadematidae > Diadema > Diadema setosum. The sequence continues at coordinate 29,367,673 of NC_092697.1, forward strand.
TGATTTCATTTATATCATTTCTGCATCTATTTCTCTATACTTTTCTATATAATCGCATCCTTTTCACGCATCCCATAATTTTTTTCAATGAATTCTGTCGAGGATCACTGGATCTGTTTTGTCTTTCTGTCCGTTGTATTGTCTTCCTGTTATGTTAGTCTTGTCTCGTTCTGTCTTGTCTATGAGTCCCCCTTTATTAGTTTCGTCGTCCCAGTTTCGTTTTATGTTTACTCGCCTGAGTATGTGTGTCTGTTTAATACTCTATCTTCCTAGTGGGCTTCCAGACTTTTTTTCTTTTTGACTTTATTCCCAGTCTTTCTTCCCCTTTTTGCATCAGTTCAATTTCTATTGACATTCTGTACTTGAGGGGCCCACATTCTACAAGCATTGTCTTTTTAGTGGGTCCCTCCATTTTTCGATGTCTTACGTATTATATCGTCTTTATCACTTCAGTCAATTTTCATTACATCGTATTTCTTATCCCAAGGTTCCTCGATTATATTTTTCTCAATTTACTTTGTTTTGACTATGCAACCTTATTCTCTGTTACCAAAGAAAGTGAAATGTTTGTTCTTTTCGAAAAATGAAATAAAGCATGAATTGAATTGAAGTGAATATATATATATATATATATACATATATATATATATATATATATATATATATATATATATATATGTGTGTGTGTGTGTGTGTGTGTGTGTGTTTACTAGAAAATGTGCTTAAAGGGACTGTAAAGTACTGGTTGAGGTGAGGATTCAGCTTATAACGTTTTACGAGATATTTAGAAACCACTCTATGAAATGTTAAAGAGCATACAATTCCAAGGAAAATCAAAAGTTTACTTGACGAAAATCGGTTTTGAGATGACTTAGATATCTAAAAACAAGGTAAAACAAAGGGATCCTAATAAAAGTCGTGGCCTGTCAAGTTTATTAGGATCATTTTTTTTTTTTTTTTGGATATCCCAGCCATTTCAAGTCCAATTTTCATCAATAAATGTTTAATCCTTCTGGAAATTTCATGCTCTTTCATAATTTCACAAGAGGTTTCTCATTATCTCACCAAAAATGTTATAAACCTGAAATCTCACCTCAATCAGTACTGTGCAGTCCCTTTAATAGCAGAGCTCAATGAAGCTGATTTATTGTGGTTGATTTTATTTGCGGAGTTGTGTGGTTAGCCTGTAATAGTATGGTGCAACTTAGAATAAAACCAGATGAGCAAGAGTTGCTTTGCGATGTACATACTGAATATATAGAATAGATATGCATAGATATATGATACGGTGATAATGCCGATATGCTCGTTTAATCGTGATCCTGTACATTTTAGTAGATTATATCTAACGGCAACATCGTACACGAAAGTTGTTATTAAAGAAGAAAATGATCAATTAAAATCCAAGCTGTCTGCAAGAAATTATTACTAAATAAAATTATGTGTTCGTTTGGCTGTTTGAAGACTTATGTCATTTAGCAAGGTGCCCTTCGACGTATACAAAATATTGTTTTCTTCAGGGATACTTGTAAGATTTCTTTTTCTTTTTCAATCTTTCATTTCCAGAAAGACACTTTCTTAATTTCTCTTTTGGACACATGTAAGAAATTTGCTTATCTACCTCAGGAGCAGAGTTAAACACAAAGGACGTTCATTGACGTTGTACGTGTATTTCTTTCCTGGATTAAATCTTCTTACCAAACCTTCATGGACAAACAAAACCGGTCGCAGTATTTTTACGAAACTTACTGTAAATAGCCTCCTTCATAAAGAACATCTATGGAAATGGTGCAACAGTGCAAATAAGTGATGAATGAAAATAAATAAATAAAGAAGAAGGACCCATCAGCCCTTTGATAGTCACGCTGGATTGGATGTCCTTTCAAGGTTTATGTACCCATGAAATGAATCTGGCGTCCAGGGAAATGCTCTTACAGACTATTGGAAAGGTTTGACTACCATGAATGGTTTTCCCTTATCCGTTTCCAGCCATAATTAATTTGTGAATAATCCCATCTTTATTTGAATATTCTTGGGAGAACTTTGATAGGATGCTTTGATCATCAAATGCGTTCAGGAGAGCACCCTTTTATTGTTGATTAAAATACTTTACCCACTTTAACCTCAACTTTCTACGGCACCCCCCCCCCCCCCCGTTGAGAAAAAAAAAAACAACAACAACAACAAAAGCATACATGAAAATTCAAAGAAGCAATGGACAAGAAAGAGAAACAACTATGGTAGAGTATCTGTGAACCCGGTGCTTTCTTCCAACAACCCTCCTTGCTGATCTTCCTGCAGCGAATACTTAATTTTCGTTTTTAAGTCACAAATTTTTCACAATTTCATTCTTTGAGTAGGTAAGCATTCACATTTTCGTTTTTAAATCACAAAATTTTCACAATTTGATTCTTTGAGTAGGTAAATATTCAAATTCTGAAGAGAACAAAGAAAGGGGGATGGATACCATCATAAACATCCATAAGCCATTCTGAGGTGTTGTACGTCGATCAACATCTTTGCTTATTGGCCACGAAACAGAGTGCACAAAGTAATTCACTGCTCCAGCCTTGTTAACGTTCCTGGATTTTAGTTGTCATGTTAAGTGATACTGTATTGCGTCAAAGTGAATTTCAGGAAAGGAGATGTGCTCAACAGCTTCACTGTGGATCAATTAGTTGCACCATAAAGCAAGCACTCTATGAAGAATTCTGGCTTTCATCTGTAGACACTGTAACTATGTTCGAGTTCCAAATATCATACGGGACCTTTCTCGTGTGTTTCAGTTGTTACAGTTATGAAAAGGAACTGTTTGATCAGGCCACCCTTAATAAAGTAAAAAGGGAAGTACTCTAGAGAAGTCTGGCCTGTACCAATTTCTACTCATGTCTCCTAATCTCCCGACATTTTCACCAATAGGTGATAAAATCGCTAGACGTGAATATAGTTTCCCTCCGAGAAAATGATTGAAACGGCATCATCATAACGGGCTATGTCAACTTTCCTGTTTGGCGTACAATTAAACATGATAAATAAACCAGCAAAATCAAAAGAGAAATGAAAACCAAATAAACAAGGCAGAATTAAATACAAGTACATTATTTTATAGTGATCTTGCATTATTTGTAAAGCTATACGGCTCAGGAACAAGTAACATGCGTGTGTGAGTATTGTTTCGTATGCTTACCAAGTGCGCTGTACTTCCGTGTTGCTGATTTCTGTCTGGCTCCGAAATACATGAAGGAATTATATCACAATCTGTTGTCTGTTCAGCATATAAGAAGGTGCAAACTTGGTCTTACTGTTAAGGACCTAATAAACTCTCAAGAGTTTGTATACAGACAGAGAGGTTTCACAATGTGGCCCTAACAAAATGGCCGGCCGATCCGGGGAGCATTCTTCGTGACTTTTCAACTTTGGCACATCTATAATTCAACAGAATCGGGTTTTTCCCCGCATCTTGCACCTATCTGAAAATCACAGCGCACAATGAGATTTGGCCTTGTTCATGGAACATTGAGCATTATTCTCTCAAAAGAAAAAAATATAGAATAAACAAAAGCAAATGTTCGCATTTTAAAGGGCCACTTCAATGTGAATCTGAGGAAAATTAGATGAGCAATTATTTCCAAAATAATGTGTTATATCCTTTTGTTGTATAGAAAGAGTAAAGTTTGTGTGCTGTCATGGAATTATTATATTCTGATCTAAACCCTATTACTGTTACTTTTGCTTATAAGAATATAATTACTTAATTCCACTAAACAACGTATAGTGTGAACGGGAACATATGAACGTTCTGTGTGACGGGTAGACCTTTACTCCATTATATATTTCGTCCTCTTGGTATACCCAATTTGATACATTTCAATATGAAATCCTCTGAACCTCTCCACAAACTCTCCTGTGCCTTAACGTAAACTTACCTTTAACCTTTACTGTCAAGAGTACAGTTTTAGATATCCCTGCAGTTATTTCTGCCTAACACAATTTACACGGTACATTGTGTATATGTGCCTAGAAGAATATCATTGGCAAGTAGCAGCTGTGTTTTGAGGCTAATGCGTACGTTTGTGATCACTGGTGCGCAGCGAAAATAAATAAGAAATCAACAGGACTGCATCACAAGAAAGGGTTTGTATAGACCATGGACCTACTACACGATGGACTATGAACGGAGGTCTTTCTTTGATCCCATCATACCGCCACCACCTGATTTTGTGCATCTAAATGATTACATTCACGTATCTGGACAATAACGATTTTGTGATCATGTATCGTTACTAACTAAATAATCGTTTCCCTCATTTCAGTCTTGTTTCGCTGATGTGCCTTTTTCAGACGGAAATTTCTTTGAATAAATACAGATGATGAGGAGCAGCAAAACCTGAGAACATGACAAATTTTGCGTCAAAAGATGGGTATTTGCTGATTCGCACATTTTCGCACACGTGCATAAGACCTTGCCTAATGGCAAGATATACCTGTACTCTACCATTACCATCCCTTTTTGCTCCAGAATAACTGAGGAAAAGTGAAATATTGAGATCACAAATGACAATCATTCTGCAAACGTGTTAGCTCTCTTTTAAAAACTGTCTGCTTCTCCCAAGCGAAATTGTTTGAGGCATGATTTCCTAACATACACCACAACTGCACATTCACTTTACTTAATTTTTGTGAATTTTTTTTTCTTCTGCGCATGTAGTTTTAGATTTCTCGAATCTCCGTCTTGTTCTTCTCCCAGCTTGCTGGCGGTGACGATCATGGTATCAAAGCAGTGAAGCGTGTTAAAAATATGTTTGTAGCGCTTTTGAGATGCACAGGTGTAGGAATTCATTAACGATACAATGAATGTCCGTGTGCACACACCTGTACACATTAAGCTCCCCTTTCCAACTCCTTGTGTGACCCAAGGTGTGTTCAAGGCGGACCAGGATGTACCATTTGAATTCAAGCCAGGCGGTCATGGTCATGGTCAGATGGCAGTATTGACTTCAAACTTTGTCTAATGCTCAAGGAAACATGGCGATCACAATTGTCACCATTATATACGAAATATGCATCTAAATTGAATGAATGCAGCGTTATTATGGAAATATATTATTAAGTTAATCGGAAAATCAGTTTAAATGTACTGATTTTTGGGGTGTGTGGCATTGCTTGATGTGAAAGACTACATTTTATGACTGCGCATATGTATAAAAAACAGTACATGTAATTACACAGAAAATATATCCAAAAAAAAGGACAACGTACCTTCAATTGTCTAACACAATTGAAGAGCACATAACTTGCCTCTTTCAGTAAGCAGAAGGAATAGTTAGATTACCATAAATATATTTCACTCATGTTCTTCATAAGTTCTCTATATCGTCTTCATATGTAAGTATCCATATATTGATTTCATATGCATTATTGAAATGTAGTGCAATTTGCCAATCAGTTGCCATAAAAACAGGTCGACGCAAGAATTCCATTTATTTGAACAAATACGCAGTGCGCTACGAATGCTACAAGCATTGGAACCAGCACTGGCTTTCGGTACACGGTAGTGAGGTCGATAAGACGCCTGTCCGGTGACAGTATGTCGGTATGTATACCCATGGTTTTATTATGGCTTCCACTAAACACAGATTGATTCGCTGTTTATTTACGTCGATGTAAGGCAATTTGTCAATCATTTGTTTTGAAAGTAACATGCCATTTACAAAACCAACGCTAATATCCCATTCAAATATCTCCATAGCATATATCATTTTTTGCAAGCCAATTATTACTAATCATCATTGTTACGATTCCAATTATCCTTCCTGCTTACTGAATATCTATGTGTTAAAGAAAATAGCTAAACACGGTCGTGAGTGCATCATAATAATGGCTGCTATAGACCAACCGTACACCCACCTGTAGGCCTACACGAAGCTTGAGATCCTCCGTCTGTCCTCCGTCAACTGAACTGGCTTCCCGTCAGGTCTAGGCTCTACTACTAAATATATCTGCTCACTTTCAATAATCAATGCATATGAGGGTCTCGCTATCTGAACTCATAACCATCCGTCATCCCTCCCATTACACCCTCCGCTCCTCAAAATGTATCACACAAAACCATCCCACTTCCAGGATGCTGCCCGCACTTGGTGATTAAAGGCCCGGTCCCACTGCACTTACGGATGCAAAGAGGATGTAAAACGGAAAAAAGATCTTGCCATCCGTTGGAAAACGCTACGCATCCCCTGTGTACTCATCGCATACGTGTTTCATACGCTCTATCCATCGAGCATCCGTCCATGGTGATTTCATCCGCGCAAAACGTTTTAAGCTGCTTAAAACTTTTAGAACGGAAGAACTTTCCGCCGTGTACGATGTAAATCCGCGACATATACGAGCAACAAACGTTGTATGTCCGTTATCATCCGTTAAATGTCCGCTGCATCCTCTCTGCATCCTCTGGGCATCCTCGGAACTCACATCCGCTGCAGCTGAAAACGGAAAGAGGGAGGAAAGATATGGTACATGGAACGTCTATACATCGTCATTAGCACGGAAATAGAAAGGATGTGAGCGTATGCATCTCGTATATAAAGTATTTAAAACGGAAAAAGCGTTTGTTTCCGTTAGGCGTACGTGATGCATCCGCTTCATCCGCTCTGCATCCGCTCTTTCCGCTCTGCATCCGCTTCGCAATTATCCCCTTCGGAGCTGTCATCCACTTCCATCCGCTCTCATCGCTAGGCTTCCGATGACCATCCGTGTAGCATCCCCGCTACATATATACTACCCACGTCCGTTCTTTTCCGTTCTGTTTTCGCAAATTTTTCGCCAATTTTGTGAATTTCTGGAGCGAATGAAAGCGGATGGAGCCATCCCCGAAACTTTGCTCATCCGCTGTGTCCTTTCTGCATACGTTTTGTGTCCATCGGCCAGTGGGAATTTTCATCTGCTGCTCCCAAACTGTGGAATCTACTTCCCCAAACTATCCGCAACCAGGAGTCTCTCTGGGTCTAGGATCTAGGTAAAGTACATTTGAACATGTATGGAGAATGCCCTATGTTAATGTGTTTTTATTGTCATTATTGGATATGCTGTTATTGGATTGGATTGGACATATTTTGATTTTATTTCGTTGGGTTTAATTTGACTTGGTTTCTTATTTGACTTCGTGAGCTTAGATTTAAATTTGGTTTATATCATTTCGTTTTGATTTTATTTATATTACCTAAATCATCATCAAAATCCTCAAATCGCAGTTTCATGTGGTCGCAAGGAATACATTGTTATTTACAAATACAATGTGTAACGACATGGAACCGACGCACAAAAATTGAGAACAGCTAAAGCACAACCAAGACATCTTGATGTGCTTTCGAAACACAGATTGATTTACATATGTTTGGTTGATGGATATTTTTGGCGCACCGATTCAGTTTCATTTATTGCCAAACTACAACACGCTGAATTGTCAGTCCCTATTTCAGACGACCTTTTCATTTGAAAGAACACCTTATTCTTTCCTTATTGCAAAAGGAATATAAGGAATATATTTTCAGGTAAGTGATATCATGCCTCTCTTTCTCTCTCTCTCTCTCTCTCTCTCTCTTTCGCACTTCAAAGCAACTGAATTGAATTGAATTGAATTGAAAGCAAATTTCAAAGTTTCACACAAAACGCGGCCCAACCTGATCAAATGCAAGTTTTGAACAAAATGGCAAATGAATTGTAAATTAAACATAAACACACACACACAGACACATGGAAAAAAAAAAAACTTTCAAAATGTATTAGTGATTTAATTGCAAAATACAAACGCAGGGAAGTAGAAAGCTAGTAAAAGATTGCATGCATAAAACGACAATAAACATGCAAATTATGATATGCAGAATTAAGAACAAAAGAGCAGTATAGTAGTGTAGTCTGAACAGACAAATATCATAAGTCATTTGAGAACACATGCTTATCATTATTAAAGTTACATCCGATGAACTGCTGAACCCTCAACTAATTCAGATCCTGCACAGAGAGGGCAAAGAAGAACCCATATAATAGTACTTGTATAATTATTATTATTTAACACCGTGTAAGATGGATTAGCAATTTACTATTGCTACGAAAAGGGGGAATGAATAATTTGCAACAAATCATTGAAATTCTGGTTGCACGAACACAGACAAAGATGTAAGCACATTGTAAGTCAACCATATTATCTCTGATTTTTCAATCGAAGAACCGGTACACAGAAGTTCTTATTTTGTCTACACTTATACACGCGACAATCTTATCATCGTGTATACAAGGCGCGTAGTATTACAGGACTGTACAGGGATGACAATTATGGATTTAAACAAAGTAAATGCAATGTAACGTGTTTTGAATGGCAATATTGTACTGTGTGCAATATGATAGTTTGAGAAATTGACCATTTTTTTTTTCAAAAAAGAAAAGCACTCGGATAGCGCAGACCTCTACGAAGAAGCTCATTTCCTTCGATACACGCATGCTGAAAATCGCCCCTATTTCTCAGTGATAAAAAAGTCTTTCTACTGTGTCTCAGAGTCTACTCGATCTAGTATCTCATCGGCAGCTTACTTTTTTATTACAAGTTTTGAAGGTTTATCATACTCAACAATCAATATCGGACGCCAATGTAAATATTCTGAAGCAAATTTGCATTAGCAATTCAAGAATACGAACGGAGTTACGAATTGCTTTACAAAATGTACAAAATAATAATAATAATAATATTAATAATGATAATGATAATAAAAATACTAATAATAATAATAATAACTGCATTTATAAGGCACTTTATACTGGTGTTTCTAAGCGCACAAAAAGACTAAGAAACAAAATAACATTAGGACAATGCCAAACCAAAATTACCATCACAAAAGAAGAAGAAAAAAAAAACAGTACATGTGATATACAGTACGATACAATAATTAATAACTAACTGTGTGTGTGCTCCTCCAGAAAAAAAAAATAACCACAATTAAAGTAAACATCAATAAAATTCGATTGACTAAGAGGAAAAAATAGAAAAAAAAAAACCCGGAAATCTACGCAAACGATATAGTGGAAAAAATGAAGAGAGGAGAAATAGAAGGGAAAAGGGAAAAGTGAGAAAGAGGGACAAAATCGATAGCAAAATCTTTAGTCACAGCTTAAAAGACGTATAATATACAAATTTATCAATTATCAAAGAAATATTAAGTGACATATAATTGCGGAAAAGAAAAATGTAACAAATCGCAAAAGCATATATATATATATATATATATATATATATATATATATATATAATTATATATATAAATATATATATATGTGTGTGTGTGTGTGTATGTGTGTATACGAAAAGTGAACAAAGAAGGAAGGAAATATGGAGACGAGAGTAAGACAAGTTGTAAGAGGAGAAATGGAGGAGAAGAGGGGAGAGTGAGAAAGACAAGCAAATTTCAAGTAAATTATAAAGAAGGCACAGAAGGTAAAAGGGCACATGTAGTAACTAACAAAATGACAAAATAGATCATCTAATATGTGTCACCATGAAGCCACAAATGTCAGAAAGGTTAAAAAACACTGTCTTCTTTTTCACAATTGATTGATCAATCTTCAGAGTATTTTCATAGTTGATATCCACTGATATTTCTTTAAGTATTTCTTTCGTTGTTTATTTAAGAGGTTGCACTTAATAAAATAGAAAACAGATCTTTTTTTAAATTTATTTATTCCGTTTTATTTTCACAGGGTAGCCCTTTCAGTTAAAAACTGATTTACAGTCGGGCCCTGCATAAAAACAATAAAAAATACAGTACATACAAAGTTGAATACAAAAGTAGTCCAAAAATTACAAAAGAAAGAACACCACATATGACTTACAAACTCAATACAAAATCACAGAAAAAAATGTATGCATATGCAAAAAATACTAAATTACAGATAGAATAGGCCCGGATAACACTTTCCACCATTTGCAACCCACATAATACATTGAAAGGGCCTATTATGATACCGGAAATGAATTGCCCGTGCGAGCATCCCAGGAGCTATAAAAGGTCTGTACACCCTCCCCTCCCCCCCCCCCCCCCCCCCCCGTCTGAAGCGCCCTCCCCGTCCAAAAGTGGGCAGAAAACCCACGTGATAACCAATAATGCCCTAAAACAACCTTTACTGTCATTGTACATACCGTATACAAAAAAAAGGAGAAAATTATAGTCGATTAGAGAATACATTGTACTATGATACATGTCAGCCATAATCGGACATACATACCATATTCACAATACAAAATCACTACACTGTCGGCGCACCACTTTGACTGACAAGTCATATTTCGGTTACAAACTTATAACAAATGACTATTTCACCAACTATACATACAATAATATATAACACTTATCTATCATAAGACATTATTGAAAATTTCAGCAGACATATAATAATCACATTATACCTTTAAAATATACCTTACCACAGATTTATTCCCAATATTGCAATGGATACAAAATCTTCAATTGCTAGGACTTTAGGCCCTGTCACGCCTTTCCGGGCAAGCTACGCCGGCTTGTTGCGTGTATGGATTTTCCAGCACGCAGGGTAATTTTCTGCGGGCTGACAAGGATTTGGGTGAGTTTCCCGCCGGCGTGCGTCTCACCTGCTCTACTTGTGCTACTTACGCTCTACTCCCTTTCTAGTTGCGGGCTAGTTGCGTGGGAGTTGATTGCGAAGTGCTGCCGCTACGGCCCTTCTACTGGTGTTATGCGTGGACATCTGCGGACAATCTCCGCGACTCACCCGGAACAAGTTTGAGCATCCTCAAGGGCTCGTCACACCTTTTCGGGCAAGCCTAGCTTGTGACTTGCGGGGAAAAATTCTTGCTACCCGGAGGTCCCTGCAGATGGCCTGCACAGTGACAGTACCTAGCACGTAGCCGCCCGTAGATGGGCACGTAAGTCTGATTTACCCGCAGCCAAGTTTTGAGCATGCTCACAACTCTTTCTGGATGACTCGCGGCGATTGCCAGCAGAGGTCTACGCAGAACATGAGTAGGAGGCCCGTAACTGCCCGGGCGCAAGTCACAGGCAGTTAGCCCGCGTGCATGTTGAGGGTCAGTTACTGCCTTTCTGCTTGTTAGTTGAGAGTCGGCTGCGGCTAGAATTATGAAATTCTCTGAGACCAAATAAATATTTCTTCAGAGGAATTCCTTCGCGCCTGACACGCAGGTCACACAGTAAGTAGAATTTAAGTAGCAAGCGTCTAGCAAGTAAGACACGTGCAAAAGTCGCCCAAATCCCACACGCAACGATCCCGCGTAGCTCGCCCGGAAAGGTGTGACAGGGCCTAAACATAGCTGCGGGTAAAAATGATTTGCGTGAGCAAAATGTTCATTTTTCCTAATTTTGGAGTGACCTCAGGATCACTCGAAGATTTTGGAGTTATCCCTGAGGTCACTCCAAAATTAGTGAAAATGAACATTTTCACTCAAAATTTACTCAAATTTCACTCGAAACTCACTCTTTTCTGGTACTTCTTCAAGAGTGAACATTTTCACTCTTCTTTTGTTAGAGAGTAGAAATTTACAGACTCAGTTCATAGTTCAATAAGCCAGTTCGTAGTTCACTTTGCGCATGAGCAGCAGAAGCTCATTGTGATTACAGGAGAGGTGGTTTTTAAATTCACTGAGATAAGCATTAGTGATTAGTGTAATGATTTTATACGGTAATCCTTATAAATGGTGCATACCAGCAAGTCCACCTGACAGCAACAAAGTGTTCTTTATACAGCCTAGCTTTTTACAAAGTAACAAAAAATTTGTTCATACATTCAATGCAAAACAATGAAATAAATGCTTCCTTAGCGTAAATTGACAGGCCAGTTTAATCACCTGTGTCTACGCAGGTTCATTCTTTGTTTGAACATGAATTCCATAAAGTATTACGTCGAGCAAGGTTATGTGTTATGTCGCTTTGACAACGAGTAAAATGCCTAACCAAACGTGGAAATAAAACCATTTGTCCAAACGTGCACATGAGCTAATTTCCAACTGGCTCATCTGATGGACGCCTTCTAAGCAGTGTTAAGTCATCTCTGTAAAAACCATACTTCATTGTATTTAAAAGTCATCACAGCATACTAACGATCGTGTAATTGCCACTTTCAATAGATTTTTTTTTTAAACTTTCGCAAGCCAGCATGCTTTAATGTAATAACCAATAACACCTACAATATCCATGATTCATTGCTCATAATACTATTGGCATTGTCAATCAATAATTGTTCATAACATGAGTTTCATGGTGCCAACGACATTTGCTACTGCGACAATTGCTCCGGTCTTATTATTTTCTCCAAGGGCTTATAGGGCTAGGGTTAGGGTTTTGAGTTTAGTTTGATGTTGGATTGGGATTAGGATTAGGGTTATACTTGTTGGTAGGATTTATGTTTGGCTTTATGATATCGTGCAGATATGATTATCATGGCAGCAATTTTCGCAGGAGCAAAATGCAGGGAACAGAGTTTTATATAATTATGGAAAATTACACACAATTTACGCGTCGATGTCTTGGATCTAAGCCCGCCCGTCAAAGCCTATGAATGCGCATCATAATAATGACTCCCCAAACCACTTCGGTACATTTGTCAGTGAATCATAGCTGTGTACTGATTTCTTCTGAAGAGTAATTTCCTATCACTTAGAGCACTGATACCGCAAATGAAATGTTGTATTAAACCCTGTTTTACTTTGGAATGGTCATTCATCTTTACAATATTATTTCGACGTAATAACTCCAAGGTCCTTATAACAACGTCCTTATAAGTGTGCGAATATGCATCTGAGAAGGCACATACATGTGTAGCCCATCATTTCATGTTAACTAAATCTATACTGTATTTTGTTCACTTAGAATATCGCACCAATTTTTTTTTTTTCAGTACGCTGCTGCAGAGCAATAGGATGTCGTCTATGACAGTTCACATTAAATTGTATCAAACATGTAGAGTCTATCTGGAGTGCAAAAAGCTATCTCACCACTCTCGAACTCTTGGAGATAGTACCAACTTCTTTCTGACTTTTGTATTTTGAAATCAGTGAGGAGATTGCACACGTGCTCGAAATCTTTCGTGTATTGATCGATACTAACGAGACCGTCCTCCTCCTTCACCCAGGCTACAATGACCGAATCATCTCGACAAATAGCTGGGTAGGCAGACCTACTTTCCTTCTTCAAGATATTCCCCTTTTTCCCTATACCGTCACAACACACGACAGTCAAAAAATCTCTCAGTATCAGGTTCCCCGTGGTGTGAAAGGAGAACAATTGCCAAGGTGAATATCCATAACGCATTTCCCTGACTGCATTACCACCCTGTGGGGTAAATACTTGGATCTTTTTGGGCTTACTATAACCCTTATAGATATTATCATATCTGTCCACAGTGAGGCCACCATGACCTGATTTATCGAAACTCATCGTCTCAAACGTGACGTCGAGCTTCTCCCATTGTGGAGTGAAGAGTGAAATCCCGTTGTTGGTATCATAAACAACACTTCGACCATCAGACAGATATCCAATGCCACAGACACCGACGCGTTTCAGCTGCGTGTCCTGCAATTCTCCTTCAGGGGAGTAGAAAAAAATTCCATCCGAACTGGATCCCACCGCCATCCTACCGTCTGGTGCAAGGGTCATACAGTTCATGCTGTTTTTGCTAGGGAGCTCTACGTCTGCTTTGACATCCCACGTGTAACCTTTCAGCTCTCCAAGTCGAAGTTCATTGACCTTCTTGTGTTTACTGAAAGAAATGTTCTGAGCTCGGTCTGTCACACCTCTCGGTGTTTGGTCGTCGGGATCATCTCGTCCGAGAAAATTATTTAAGTTCTCACACAGCGTGTCGTGTGCAAACAAGGCGTCTTTCTCTAGCGGTACCTTCATACCGTTTGTTACCAGCTCTTCCATAGTGTTCATGTAACGGATCGTTTGGCGACTCTCTTCCTCCATGAGTTTAAATTCCTTCTCGAAATTAGCAGACAATCGTTGCACTTGGCATTTTAGGGCTTCTCTTCTAGCAGACAACAGTTTTATGAATTCCTCGTACGTCTTGTCAATGTCATCATTGAGCTTTCCCAGTATTTGTGTTATTTCACTGCGCTGTGTCTCTATGAAATCGATATGATTTTGAATGGTTGTTTTCTTTAATTTTGCCCTTTCTTGTAACTCCCTGATGTTTTTCATCAATTTCTCCTCATGGATAGCTGCCTCTTCGATCTGATGCCCTGCCTGTAAGTGCCCTAGCATCCCGCATCTTAAGCAGACGTACTCCCGACATCCGGTACAGAAACACTCCTCATCATCGTTAGGATGTTTCGTGCATTTCCGTCTCCTCTTTAGTGGAATTTTTCCCGAGAGCACCTCGCTCATGGGCACCTTTTCGTGGTTGGAGAACGGTTTCCAAGAAGAATGGTCTGTCTCACACGATTTGCACATATATTTCCCACAGTCCTGACAGTAGGACACGGCTGGTGACTTTTCGTCCATCTCACAAGCTGTGCATGTTGGACTCGTGGTTTTCACTTCGTCCACCATAGAACTCAGGGGTAAGTTTGTCTGTAACTTACTCACATCTCCACTGGGTAGGGGCGTTTCTTTCCTGCATATAGGACATGTTATACTTTGTTTGGCGGGCTGAGCTTGAAAGATGCGTTGCAGACAGTCTTTGCAGAAGATGTGAGAACACGTCAGTGATCTAGGTTGGTTGAAAAGTGTCAGACAGATGGGACACTCCAAATTCTGACTGCTGATTTGATGAAACGTTGCCATGTGTCTCTCTGTGACTGAAGCAAAAGAAAAATAAAGCGGTAAACCCATCAACAAGTGGCCTACGTAATAGCTGCATACATGAAGTTAGCATTTACCAAGTAAAAGAGGAGAAGTTCATACCAAATATGGTGTGAGGATTCATGCGTTCTTAAAATCGAAATAAGTAATCAACCACAATTTAACAGACATGTGTGAATTTATTTTTTTGATGTTAACTAGGTGTGCTTTATAATCCGGCTCAATAAAGCTAATTGATTGATTTATGGTGGTTTATTCGACTGAAGGAGTTGTGTGATGAGACATAAGATGGTGCAACTTAGAATAAAAACAGATATTACTTGTTGATACCCTCATTGAGTATTAGTCAAACAAGGAAGAGTTGCATTCTGATGCATTTACAAAAATATGGGGAGATTTGAGACATGTAATGGCAACAGTATTTTTCTAATTTTGACCCTGTACTGTTTTAGTAACGAGAATGTCTACCAGCGACGTCGTATACAAAAGGTTGTCATGTGAAAAGATTATGAATGAAAATTTAAGAGAAATGAGAGATATCATTAGTGAACGTGGGTCCGTTTGGCTGTTTCGTATGTCATGTAACAAGGTGTTAGAGTTTCAATTCATATAAAATATCTACATCCTTAAGAGATAGTTTTAAATGTCATTTTAATCTATTTTCTCATTTCCATGCACATATTACTACTGGCATGCATTGTCTTGGGAGACAAGAACTTTACCCATTTACCTCATGAACAAACAAAACCGACAGCACTATTTCTAGGAAAACACAGCCTCCAATGGTAAAAAATTTCTCTCGAAATGATGCAAGAAAGTAATGGATAAATGTAAATGAGTAAAGGACCCCATCAGCCCTTTCACAGTCACTGTGGATTTGACGTCCTTTTAAGGTTTATCCCGAAGGCTTATGCATACGTGAAATGAATCTAGTTTGCAGGAAAATGCTCTTGCAGACTATAACTGGAAATATTTGGATGCCACGATTTGCTTCATTCCGATACCTTTTTCAGCCATATTTACTATTTGATCATGTGGTGCGACCTTGTGAGAACTTTGATTGGATGTTTCCATTGACAGATACGTTCGATAGCACCATTTCATTCTTGATAAAGTACCTAAACCAAGATATCGGATGACACCCCCCAACCAAAAATAACCAACCAAGCAAACAAACAAAATCAAACAAACAATGAAAAACGAAAGAGAAATAACTGTGACAGAGCATCTAACATCCCCGCGCCTTCTTTCATCAACAACCCTCTTTACTGATCTTTCTAAAGCGAATGCTTTTTTTTTTAAGTCATAAAATCTGTAAGTCGATCTAGCCGTCATATGAGAGGCTGCATTGCGTCAAAGTACAATTGAGGGAAGGGATTCAATGTGGCTATACAGGTATGTGGACCAATTAGCTGCACCATAACGCGATCACTCTATGAGCGATTCTCTCCTTCATCTGCAGACACTGTATGATCGAGTTCCAAATATTATAGGGACCTCTCTAGTCTATGTCATTTGTTAAAATTATGAATAGGAACTGACTGAACAGGCCATCCTTAAAACAGTCAAAAGGGAAGTAGTATAAAGAAATCTTGGCCTGTGACAAGTTCTACTCATGTCTTCTAATCTCCCTACCTCTTATCACTTTTCACGAATGTGTGATAAAATCGCTACACGTGGGTATAATTTCCCTCCGAGACAATGATTGAAGCAGCATTATCATAACAGGCTTTGTCATACACTGCAGCTTACCTGTTTGGCGTATACTGGAAACAATGATAACCAAACCAGCAAAATCATAACACAAATGTAAACCTAACAAAATGGAGAATCAAATACAAGTACATTATTTTTAAAGGGATCTTACATTATTTGTAAAGCTATACCCGTGTCAGGCACAAGTAACATGCGTGTGCGGATGCCGTTTCCTATATTATGCTTACCAAGTGTGCTGTACTTCCGTGATCAATACTGATTTGTATCTGGCTCCAAAGTACATCCAGGAATGGGTTCACAATCTCTTTTTCTGTTCAGCCAGTAGGAAGATGCGAATACCTATTAGACTGAACGTGGTCTAACTTTTAAGATCCCAACAAACTATCAAGAATTTTTTTACACACAGAGAGATGCACTATGTAGCCCTAACAAAATGGCCGGGCGATCCAGAATGTACACGTATATTAGGTGAATGTCAGCATTCTTCGTGACCTTTTAACTTTGACACATTTATAATTCCATAGGGAAGGCGGGTTTTCCCCACATTTTGCGTCTAACTGAAAAACACAACGCAAAATAAAATTTAGCATTGTACAGTGAGTTGTTCGTGCGACATTGAGCACAGATTGATATTATTCTCTCAAAAGAGAAACATGTCAACAAATTCTAATGTCTTAACGTTAAAGGGTCACTTCGACGATACTCTGAGGAAAATTTTAGATGGCTAGGTAGATATTTCTAAAATAGTGTAATTTATACAGTTTGTCGTTTAGTAAGTAAGTATAAAGTATGTGTGCTCTTTCTGAGGCCATGGAGGAAACTAAACACTATTACTGTTTAAAATTGTTGTTGCTCATATAATGTCAGTGTTATCTGATATATGGTTTTTGAGCTTTTAAGGATTAAAAGTGGGGAAATGTTTTTTGTAACACCTAGTATTTTGTGTGAGCCTGTGCGAAAGAGTGAGTGAAAGTGACAAGAGCAAAAGGGTGTGTATGATTAACGGTAATGATAACCCCGCTGTCGTTACTGATGAGTTACCGGCATGATAATTAAAACCTCTCATTCATTATATCCAACTCCTTCTCTTTAAATTGAGGTGGTCTGACTTGTTTGGGAAAAAAAGACAGGTCCCACAATGGATTTTTTTTTCTTTGCGGTTAAATGAATTAAGAAAAAAAATCACACCTATTGGTAACGACATTGCTGTTGAAATAAAGACTTAGTTATAAGTGCGACATGCTTGGATTTCTTGGGGAAAATTTGTCCCAAGGAGAAATCCATTATGTCTATAATTATGTGCTGTCTTGAAAGTAACATGCCATTTACAAAAACTACGCCATTTTCCCACTTTGATTATCTATTATAACTGATATTATTCTTTACGAGTAAAAATCATTGACAATCATCATTATCATGCTTCCAGTTATCCTTCCTACTTACTGAATTTCTATTATGTCAAAGAGAATATCTATATTTAAAAAAAAAGAAGTCGTGAGTGCATCATAACAGTTGGCTTGTATAGACCAACCTCGCACCCACCTGCACATGAAGCTCGATCCCCTGTCTACCTCCTTTGATATGTGGTCCAGGGAGTGTCAAGACTTGAACCAGGATGCATCACGAGGACATTTGAATTTAAGCCGGCCATACATCCTCAGATGGGAGGAGAAACGTCAAACTTCCTCTAATGTTCAAGAAAACGCAGCAATTACAATGATCGCCGTTGATAAGAAATGATGTGCATGAAGAACAAGAGAGAAAGATTAGTTCTGTAGAAATTTCGCAGTGTTCTTCTCTGATCCCGGTTGTATGATGACTTAGCATTGAAGAGTGCAACGACGGAGAAAAAGTGACTTTGCCTGAGAGTTTTATTTCCCCTTCCCCACCCCCCTTATTTTTGATCGCACATACTGCCTCAAACATGTCGACGTATTGGATCGAATCATGCACTCATGCGTGCACATTGCTCTTGCCTGTACCCCTACACCATAAAATAGATAAATTGATAACTAAAATCAAATCAACATAAAGGGTTGTGTTCATTTACAGACTTGTCTCTAGGTCACTGTAGAGACCAGCGTAGTTTACAATCCACTCAAAGAATGGAGGTTATGGCGGGCCATACAAGCCATTAACATGATAGGTAGTTCTCCCATTCACTTCTCTATGTATACTTCGAACGAATCGAATCGGCAGGGAAAATATGTTACTTATCCTGTTAATACTTTGCGCGTGCGAGCAATGTGATGCGATTGTCCGAGTAGTTCGCCCCACTCTACAAATAAGTTTGCGTGTGTGTGTATGTGTGTGTATGTGTGTGTGTCTGTGTGTATGTTATTCAGTGGATTTCAAGTCGAATATGATTTACTAGTAGTTGGATTGAACTGAGTATATTGTGATACAATACTATGTCATTGGGCTTGATTTGACTTCATTTCTGATTTGATTTAATTCGATTTGATTTGAGGTCGGTTTATTATAGATTATTTCTTGTTGCTTTTATTGATCTTATCGTAATCATCATCACACATATGGCCTAAACCGTAATTAAAGTGATCGCAATACATCGAGTACATTTTTATTTATATAAAAATAAGCGATGTATAAGTGAAGAGTTTGTTTGCAAAAACCGATAAGTCCATATTTGCCAAATGGAGATATTTGCGATTAAAGGTCAAGAAAAGAAAAGAGAATAATAAGAAAATTTTTGCTTCTTTTGACCATAACTTAAAAAATATACCTGTATAATTATGTAGTGACCAATATATCATTTAAAAGGTATTATTTTGTACTTTATGACAGAAATCGTACTTCAAAATCTTCAAAAATGGACTTATCGGTTTTTGCAAACAAACCCTTCAAGTATTGACAACAGCTAAGCACAAACATGTCTTCTTGGTGTGTTTGCGAAGGACAGTTTGATTTACGTATAAGGGTGGATAACGGATATTTTTTCTCAGTTTTTTTCTTTCTTGTTATCATTACATTGCTAAATATGGTGTTGGCACAATTTTATTGTCAAACTAAAACACGCAAAATTGTCAGCCTTCGTCAGTTCAGAACAACCCTTCATTATAACATTGTGGGTTTTTTTTTCTTCTGTTCAACACAATAAAGGACCAGTATTACAAAGTGAAATTCACCATTTAGTTTAGCTTTTCTTGTTGCTTTTAAAGGATATTAAGCCTGGACATTCTAAACATATGTGATATCTCTTTTTCCGTTTCCCTCTCTTTCATACTTCAAAGTAGATTTCAAAATTTCATACAAAATTCTACCCAATCTGAACACATGCAAGTCTGGAACATAAAAAGTAATGAATAATACATTTCCCACCCCCCCCCCCCACACACACACACACACCGAGACATGGAAACAAAGTCCTCGAACTGTATCAGTAACCTAATACAGTTCTGCCAGCACATATCAAATAGCAACGCAGGGAAGAAGAAAGCTGTCAAACGACTGTAGGCATTAAACAATAATAAACACGCAAATTATGCAGAAGAACCAAAAGAGGAGTCTAAATGGACCAATACTTCAAGTTATTTAAGTACACATGTTTATCATTTGATTAGATTTACATCCGGTGAAATGCTGAACCCTCAACTGTCTCCACAGAGAAGAGAGAGAGAGTACCTTAGAGGGCAAAGAAGACTACACTATGATAGTATGATTATGCATGGAGATACTATTCCATGGTATTTAAAGCAACACGTTAGATGGGTGAACAGAATTCGACAAACATTGAACTTCTGGTTATACCAAAAAAAAAAAGACACACAAACAAACAATCAAGAATATAGATGCGCTGCATATGTAAACCGTGTCATTATTGATTTTCAATGGAAGTAAACCAGTACAGAGAAGTTCTTGTTTTACCATGATGTATTGACGTATACACTAATATCATCATGAAAAGCGTGACGCACAGGACAATGCAATGATGCCCATATGATTTTGCACAAGGTTAACGCTTTTTAACGTGCTGTGAATGACAATGCAATATCATATTGTGTGTAACATAATAGTATGATAACATGACCAAAAAAAAAAAATAAGATACATTCACATTTTACATTTTATATATGATTAAAATACGATTTTTGAAGCCGTTTACATTTCTAAAGCTATGTCTATTGAGTGAATGCGTGAAACTGGTGTTGGAGTCCGACCGGGCCGATTTGGTTATTCAATCATGGTCATTAATCAAACATATTTTGACTCAAGTCTGCTAGGAATATCTATAACATAGTATTTCAGTGAACTTTAGTTCTCTTAGCGTTGTTAATAATACCTTATCAAGTGAAAAACTTAGTTTATCAAGCAAAAACTAGGTTTATCGAAAAACTCTGTTTATCGAGCGAAAAATTCAGTTTATCAAGTGAAAGACTGTTTATCGTGATAAACTTAGTTTTTTCACTCGACAAGCAGAGTTTCCCTCGAAAAACTGAGTTTATCGACTGATAAACAACGGGGGTTTTCGGCTATAAACTGAGTTTATCGGTCGAGAAACTTTATCAGAATTATTGGGCATATAGCGCACCACACCACACTACCAAAGACTCAGTACCGTAAACACCGGACCTCCGTTGCAACAAATTGGATGACGTCAGTGGTTTTATACGCCACTTTTTTACTCAAAATTTACCACAGTGAGAAGAATTTGTACACTCATCAGAAAGAAAGGGACATTAAATCAATATGAAGATGAAAATACAGATGACAGAGGGAGAGAGTGAGAGAGTGAGAGACAGACAGACAGACAGACACCAAAGGGAGGAAGTATAAATGTCTATATATATTATTATATAAATATTATATTGATATATTAAACGCTCGAATTAGCAATAGACTACGAACTGGCTTAGGTGATGGACGCCTAACAAGTCATGTTGTGTCACCTCTGTGATATACATTTTATAATCCGTATCTATAAGTCATCACGGCATGGTAACGTATACATTAGATGCACATTAAATAGATAAACGAACGGAAGTACCACATCTACATTTACTTTAATATAAAAAACTATAAAAATATTTTAAAAAAACTAGGATTATTTAGATCATCACCATTGGTATTGTCAATCAGTGATATATGAGATGAGTTTTATAAGTGGAAAATAAAACACAAACATTTAAAATAGGATTGGTTACCCATTTCAGGGGGAAGGTATGCGCGTCATTACAGTGATTCCCTTAAACCACTTTGGTACCTGCAATGAATATCACATTTTTAATTCATTTAGTCATTCATTTATTTTCCATTTCCAGCAGAAACATTGAAATATCTTACGAAAGTTGAATGCATAAAAAGTATCAACAAAAAAAAAATCAAATATTAGTTTTTAAGTGATTTCAGATGATTTTTCTCGAAAATAATATATCATCTAGAGCACTGATATCGCAAAGCAATTGTTGCAAATTACTTTTTTAAAAAACTTTTTGAATGGTCAATCGTCCACAGAATATTTCACAGCTGTGTAGGAATATCCATTTGTACAAATGCACGGCTCACGTTCAGCCCATTATTGCATGTAAATTTCATTTATATAGTTTTCTATTCACTTAGCTCAAGTTGTTACATTTCATCTCCAACAAATTAAAAATCAAATCAAATATTTGGGGAAACAAAATATCATGAAATCAGTTCAACAGTGTAATGAACATAAAATCATGTAATAAAAACAAAGTTTTGGTTAACAGAGATACAAATAAATGCTATTTAGAGAGTTATAAGATTAAACAGCATCAACAACAATGTTGAACGTCAAAACTGACAAGAGAAGAACTTATTGTGTTGTGTAAGATTTTTTTTTATTCTTAAACTTTAATGTAAAAGGTTTAAAATTTACGGATCTTTTTATACTATTATCAAGAGAATTTCAGAATTTTGCTTCAGAAGAAGAGAATAAAGACTTTGCAAGAACCGTCCTAGACAAAGGCAAATGATATTCATGGGATTGACGGATCGGATATGCATGAACAGTTTCGTTTTCTATATTGGAATGAAATACAGAGGGGGGAGAATGGTCGGTGAGTTTGTACATTAATTGTTATAACTGCAAACGGTACAAATCATGAATTTTCAAAATATTATTTTCATGAAATAAATCATTCGTATGACTTCCTCATGATTCATTACAAATGGCACGAAGAGTTTTTTTTTCTATGATAATAGTATTCTTTCTATTAGTAAAAAATGTGTTTCCCCATGCGAGTATCCCACAGTTTAAGTAAGGTAATAACAAAGTAGGGTATAACACGAAAAGAACATTTCTTTAATACAAATCTAACTTTGTTTATGACAACTATATTCCTTGAAATAAAGCGACATATAAAATTATGTGTCAATGAAAGGTGAGTTTGTTTTCAAGAATCAAACCTAGACATTTAATAGAAGAGACTTCTTTCTACTTATGGTCATGCCTTCCAGGAAGATATTTCTTGGTAAATTTTCCCGGGAATTACTAACAAAATACATTTAATTTGTGGGGTTGATGGACAGTTCGTTTGCTGTATCCATTGCAGTATTACATTAGTTCAATATTTTAGGCATCAATAAATTATCTATCAGGATCAGAATCAGATAAAAACTCGTGATAATTTATGAAGTACATGTAGCAAGTTGTGGTCGATGCTATCAAAGGCCTTGGAGATGTCCAGGAAGACACCAATAATGTGATGAAATTTATCAAAAGCTTTTGAGACTTTATCTAGAAAGGTAAGGAATGCATAAGATGTGCTATGTTTTTGCCGAAAGACAAATTGATAATCAGAAATAGTTTTGTATCTAAAAACTTCAAAAGCCTGGTGTAAACAACCTTTTCCAATAATTTCGAAACAAAAGTTAACAAAGATATTTGTCTATAGTTGGAAACATCTTCGCGTTCCCCCTTTTTGAGAAGAATTTCTTTGGGAACTTTCACAACCTCAGGGACAACACCATTACTCATGGACAAATAAAAGACATGTACAAGTGGATCGACAAAATCTATAATACTTTTTAAAGAACATTATCAATAGAGTTATGTCCAGCACTTAGAACATCCCACCAAAGAATCAACTTTTTTTTTCTACACGGTTGCTACAAAACAAAAAAATGTCGAGTATGACAGCTGACATTAAATTGCATCAAATATGTACAGTCTATCTGTAGTGTAGAAAGCTATCTCACCGCTCTCAAACTCTTGGAGATAGTACCAAACTCTTTCTGTTTTTTGTATTTTGAAATCAGTGATGAGATTGCACACGTGCTTCAAATCTCTCGTGTATCGATCGATACTTACGAGACCTTTCTCGTGCTTCACCCAGGCTATGATGACCGAATCATCTCGACAAACAGCTGACCAGGCAAACATACCCGCCTTCTTCAAGACATTTTCCGTCTTTCCCGTACCATCAAGGCACAAGACAGTTGTTGCATCTGTCAGTATCAGGCTTCCTATGGTATGAAAACAGAATAATTGCATAGGCGTATATCCATTACATGTTATTTCCCTGATTCCCTTACCACCTTGTGGGGTAAACACCTGGATTTTCATGGGTTTTCTGTAACCCACGTATATATCATCGTTTCTATCCACAGTGAGACCACCAAAACCTCCTTCATCGAAGCTCATCGTCTCGAACGTGACATTGATCTTCTCCCACTGTGGAGTGTATAGTGACATCCTGTTTTTTGTATCATAAATAGCACTTCGACAATCGGACAAAAATCCAATTTTACTGACACTGACGTCCTTCAACTCCGTCTGCTGTAAATCTCCATCAGGGGAGTAGAGATAGATTCCGCCGAAACGGGATCCCACCGCCATCTTACCGTCCGGTGCAAGAGTGATGCAGTTCATGCTGTCTTTGACGGGGAGCTCTACGTCTGCTTTGACATCCCACGTGTAACCCTTCAGCTCTCCAAGTCGAAGTTCCTTGACCTTCACGTGTTTACGGAATGAAATGTTCTGAGCTTGTTCTGTCACACCTCTCGGTGATTGTTCGTCAGGATCATCTTGTCCAAGAATGCTTTCCAAGTTCTCACACAGCGTATTGTGTGCAAACAAGGCGTCTTTCTCTAGTGGTACCTTCAAACCGTTACTTACCAGCTCTTCCATAGCGTTCATATGACGAATTGTTTGTCGACTCTCTTCTTCCATGACTTGTAATTCCTTCTCGAACTTTTCAGACCAATTCTGTACTTGGCATTTCAGGGCTTGTCTTCTGGCTGACAACTGCTCTATGTATTCGTCGTACGTCTTGTCGATGTCATCATTGAGCTTTTTCAGCCTGTTTGCTATTTCACTGCGCTGTGTCTCTATGAAATGGATATGATTTTCAATATTTGTTTTCTTTGATTTTGCCCTTTCTTGGAAATCCTTAATGTTATTCATCAATTTCTCCTCATGGATAGCTGCCTCTTCGATCTGATGGCCTGCCTGTAAGTGCCCTAACATCCCGCATCTTAAGCAGACGTATTCCCGACATCCGGTACAGAAACACTCCTCATCGTCGTTAGGATGTTTCTTACATTTCCGTCTCCTTTTAAGTGGAACTTTTCCCGAGAGCACCTCGCTCATTGGCACCTTTTCGTGGTTGGAGAATGGTTTCCAAGAAGAGTGGTCTGTCTCACATGATTTGCACATATATTTCCCACAATCTTGACAGTAGGATACAGCGGGCGGATTTTCGTCCATCTCACAAGCTGTGCATGTTGGACTCTTGGTTTTCACTTCGTCCACGAGAGAACTCAGCGGTACGTTTGTCTGTAACTTACTCACATCTCCACTGGGTAGGGGTGTTTCTTTCCTGCATATAGGGCATGTTATAGTTTGTTTGGCGGACTGAGCTTGAAAGATTTGTTGCAGGCAGTCTTTGCAGAAGATGTGAGAACACGGCAGTGATTTAGGTTGGTTGAAAAGTGTCAGACAGATGGGACACTCCAAATTCTGACTGCTGATTTGATGAAACGTTGCCATGGTGTCTGTCTGTCTGTCTATAAGTAGGAAAAGAAACACATGGTGGCAAACAAATCGAAAAGTAATCAGCAGATATACGAAATTAGTATTTACGAAATTAAAATAGAAAAGTTCGTACAAGTACGGTAGTGGAATTTATGCATTTTTTTTATAATCGAAGGAAGTAATGGACCACAATTTAGCAGATGCGTGTGAATATAGTTTTTAATGTTCAGTAAGTGCGCTTTGTATTCGGGCTCAATGAAGCTGATTTGTGGTGGTTGATTTGATTTGAGGAGTTGTGAGGTGAGTGCGTCATATATGACGATAGGATGGTACAACTTAGAATAGAATCAGGTGTGGCTTGTTGATACACGTACTCTAAAGGAGTATGAGATTAATCAAACAAGAAAGAGTTGCATTTCGATACACTTACAAAAATATGATGGGTGATTTGAGCATGGCGGGATGGATCTTTTAATAGTGATCCTGTATAGTTTTCTTGGAGATAATAGCTTCCGACGATATCGTATACGGCCTACAAATACTGTTGTCATTAAACGAACAAAACAAATATATAAGTGAAAATTATAGAGAAATAATGGAAATTATATTAGTAAACATTTGTTCGTTTGTATGTCGTGTTACAAGGTGTCCTTCAACCTTTACAATATTTTTTTTTCGTCATTGATGGCTTAACGTCTTTTTTTTTTCATTTCCATGAAGATACTTTCTTCGTTTGTCTTGGGAGACATTGCATTGAAGAAATTTATTCGTTGACGTCAAGCGTCAAGAGCAGAGTTACACACAAAGAAAATATTTCTTTCCTGGATTAAATCTTCTTACCCAACCTTCAAGGACAAACAAAATCGGAATATCAGTATTTTACGAAACTATGATAGTCTCCGTTAATAAAGAATTTCTATCGAAATAAAAGTAAACGAGTAAATGGAGAAGGACCGATCAGCCCTTTCACAGTCACTGTATATTCGATATAATTATGTATATATAAAATAAATCTTGTGTGCACGGAAATGTTCTTGCAGACTATGGGAAAGATTTTGACTGCCACGGTTAGTTTCCTTTATCTCTTACCAGTCATGATTATTTTATAAATAATCCCATCTTCATTTGAAAATCCAGTGCCATCTTGTGAGAACTTTGATGGAATGATTTCATTGTTAAGTACGTTCAGCACAGCACCCTTTCTTTGTTGATTAATATACTTTAATCTCAATTTTAGATGAAACTTTCCACCAAAAAAACATAACAAAACAAAACAAACGAAACAAAGAAACAAACAACGGACAAAAAGGAGAAACAATAGTATAATTATGAAAGAGCATCAAACATTCCGTTGCTTTCTTCCAACATCCCTCCGTACTTATCGTTCTGAAGCGAATGCCAAATTTTCGTTTTCAAGTCATAAAATCTCAAAAATCCTTGATATCAGGGGAAAATAAGAGAAGTACGGAGAACAACGAAGAGATGGGCAGCGTCATAACGTTTTATAGAAATGGAAACATTCTGGGGTATTTTAAGTCGATCAGCACCCGATAGGAACATATGGTCTAACTGTGGCTATAGAGTGTACAATGTTTTACCAACCTTGCTAATGTTTCTAGCTGTGTTGTGTCAAAGTGCATTTGAGGAAAGGGAATGTGTCTAACAGCTTCTTTGTCGACCAAATAGTTGCACCATACAGGAAACACTCTATGAACAATTTCGTCTTTCATCTGTTGACCATCATCTATGATCAAGTTCCCACAAATATTGTATTATAGGTAAAGTTACTTTTCACCCATTCGTGATAAAATCGCGAGGTATTAATATATTTCATTGTTATGTTTTTCAAGCAGAATGATTAGGCCCATGACAGGCTATGCAAGCTTGTCTGTTTGGCGTGTTATCAAACATTATAAAACAAGACCATCCAAATCAGAACAGAGATGTCAACCAAACAAAAGAGGCATATTCAAATAAAGATAAATTTAGGTATCATGCTTTATTTTTAAAAACCCAAGCACAAGTAACATGAATGTGTGAGATCATTTTAAGCTTACCGAATATGCTGTACTTCCGGATTCTGTATTGCTGATTTCTGTCTGACTCCGAAGTTGTTAGTCAAAGGATCACTATCAGTAACTGTTGTCTATTCAGCCTGTAGGAAGGTGCGAATACGTACTAATTTTAGATGGAATATGGTCAAACTTTTAAGACCCCAGCAAACTATCGAGAGTTCGTCTACGGACAAAGATATGCACTATATAGCACTCACAAAATGGCCACGCGATCCAAGAAGGTTACTCCTATATCAGAAAAATGTTTGCATTCTTCTTTACCTTTTGACTTTGACCCCTTTAATAGAAGCGGGGTTTTTCAGCATCTAACATCCTACGTCTATCCGAAAATCATAGCGCATAATGTGATTTAGCCTTGTATTGTGCGCTGCTCATGTGATATTGACGTCAAATGAAAACTATTTTTCTCAAAAGAGAAAGATGCAAACAAAAGTCGTCATGTTAAAGGGTCACTTCAATCTGAAGAAAATCTGAGGAAAATAAAGAGACGTAATTCATCCCTTTTGTTGTATAATCATCAGATTTCTTTTATTCCTGAGACTATGAGAAAGAGCAAAGTTTTGTGTGCCGGTGTAGAATCAATTATGCTCTGGAGGAGACTAATCCTTATTACAGGTATTTTTGTTGATGAGCATGTATATAATCAGTAAATTTTCATTCCACTCACTATCGCATAGTGTGAACGGAACTATTACAATCATAATTGGTTAAAGTCTAGAAGTAGTAGATTTGTGTTGAACGATGGTAGATAGATAAACATGATTTAGACCAATACTCCATAATTTCACCCTCTGAATCTCTCCAAAAACTTTTTTTTGATACCTTAACCCTATAAAACCGAAGGGGACACATGCGCATTATGCCCCCTACCATATTTTCACTTGCTACTCCTACGCCATTGACCCAATGTCAACCAAATTCGACGACTTTTCCTCAAATTTTATTGCAAACATTTTGATATATAATTCAAGGTATGTCCGATATTACTGGTTGCCATGGCAACCGTAGACTGTCAACCATGACCGTCAGATGTTACATGTTTTTCGGCTCCAATTCCAGTTAACAATATGATAATGAATGAAATTGGGGGTTTCTTGGCTGTTATTTGCTGAAGAACCAAAATGTGAAGTAATTATAATTGTGAATAACCCTGTAAGGTCTTCTAATTATTTGTTTTATTTTTCATGTGACAGGCATCAAACAATAGGATTAATTTGGAAGCATTGAAAATACAGCGTTTTCCAAATACTACCCTTATATTTGGGTCATTTCCATACAAGTTTGGCCTGTAGTATCATTTCTTTATCATTTTATCAATCTGAAAACTAAAAATTCAAGTATTATGGAGATATGGCATGTTATACCAATACATGAACTTTTCCCAGAAATTACATCATCGGTCGCATATTTCTTCTTTATCATTGTAATGTAACATGTGTTGCCCTTGAGAAATTTCAACCATAACAAATAGTGATGGTTGGTTTGCGTTTGGCTTGTGGCAAATATAAAAATGATTGTTATAGAATAAAGGATATATACTGGGGATAACGAAAAGGCATGATTTCATCATATTTCCTATACATTTCTTTATATTTGGTAAATAGCGCCCTCAATGGGTGACCTTGAAAAATTTCAAATGTTGCGCCATGTAGAGTATGAGTTGCTCTATACCCATGTGCCAAACATGACGGTGATACATCATATTATAATAAAGAGGTTAGGGGCACAATGTGCACCCCTTGGGCCAGGCAAAGGTCAAAATAGCTAGAGCTTTATAGGGTTAATCCCAAGCTCTGATGGTGGAAATAATTTCAGTTCAAGTTTGTCTCGTCTTAGCACTCGACACCGTTGATTGAAAGTCTGTGTGACGACCAACCCTGGCTTTTCTACGATCGTTTGTCAGTATACCCGGCGTCTTATAGTAAGCCTGCTGTCTCGTTTCCCCAACATAACTTCAAACGGCACAATAAACACTTGGGGCTCTTTCAATAGGATCGGTATGCACAAACCTTGGTGAATGCAGCTAGCCAAAGATTGAGACTTAATCCTCATGGCTTCATAACTAGATTTAATCCGACTTAATCCAGACGGACGCGCTTTCTTAATACTCATTTTATCGGAACTATTTTACGGTCAACCTCGCGTATAGTTTGTATCCAGAGGAACAGTGAGAGAAAAAAAAATCATCCGATCATTGCGAGTTACGTCATAGAATCAACACGTCTTTATATTCATCTCGTGGAATGTTTCTTCCCCGTACCATTCCCCCCCCCCCCCCTATTTGTGGATAGTTGACTTAGGCAAGGTTTCCTTCAATTCTGAAGGAACCTTTGTATCGGGTGTAATAAAGTTCGAAAAGTGAGAGAAGTGACGAGATAACGGAGAGCTGCTCACCAGACAAAGTAAAAGCGATGCAAACGAATAGGTGATTTAGGTATACATACACCTGTTAATATCAGGCCATCAGGCCAACGGGAAAAGACGACAGGTGTTACAAGCAGTAAAGTCAATTTATTCTTCTTGTAGTTACAACATTATCTTTCCAAGGAAGTACGACATGGAGCTGAAATGGTTTTTAAGGATTGTTTTACCCCTTCTTGTCTTCGTGCCACCGTCACAGAGTTCTCTGGATATTCCAGGTGAGTGTCATTATACACACATAATCACACACACACACACACACACACACACACACACACTCATATATATATATATATATATATATATATATATATATATACATGTATATCATATATCATTATATCATGTATCTATAAAGAGTATTATACATATACACACAAATATTTAAATGTGTAATATCTCTGTATCTATTTATTATATAAACAGATGACAGATATTCATAATGCATTCGATATGTCAAAGCCTTTTATACTCACTCTTTTGCAACCTGCCCTGTAGAGCTTGATTAAGATTCCCATTTAAATCACTATAACCTCAGCTGCTGTTTTCTTCAATATCTTTATTTGTCAGTATACTTTAATGTTGCATCGTGTGGTTTCTCAGAGTCTCATACAGTAATATTAGTGTGATTGTTTGGTGGGTTTTTTTTTTTTGTTGAAAATATCATTTTCCCTAAATTATTATGGTCTAAGTAGATATCCGTGCTCCATATTTCACTGTCGCTGATACTATTCTACTTCCTACGACTGAACAAGCTTGCTTTTATTTAACTCCCATCATATTTCTCCTGCTTTGTAAGATTGTAGCCAATACTACTAGTACCTCAAGTAAACAGACAATTATTGTGTTCATTAATGTTTATTGAGGCAGTTGCACTCAGGTAAAGGTTTCGCCTAATTTGTATTTTGCCGTTTTGGTATAGTATATTCGCATATTGTTATTTTTTGTATGACATTTTCCTGAGAAAAAGGAAAGTAAATTGAAATTGAGATCGAGGTAATTGAGGTAACTGATAAGTAGGCCTGACAAGACCACCATGACGAGATGATGTTTTCTTTATACACTGCTTTGAGAATACTAACGTCTAAAAAGAGTATTGTCATGGGTCGATGATGTAAAAAAAAAAAATGATAATTTTACCCTTGGTCGATATCTCTTCCGCTACTCCAAAAATATGAATTAAAAGTACTTATACTCGCCATTACAATGTCTTTTTTTCTTGAAATTAGATTTAAACCTACAGCAATTAATACACACAATGTTTCTGGGATCTATCACTTGGTCTATTCCTGGCCATTTCGTCCAATAGCCATTTAGTCTCAACCCACATGGTCTAATCCCATTTCGTCTACACCCAGTTCGGCCAATGACCATTTCGTCCAATTGCCACTTAGCCTCATTACCCGTTGGCCTACTTTCAGATGGGCAATGCCCATTTCGTCTAATACCACAGTTTATTCGGCCAAATGGGGAAAATCCCAAAGAGACAAAATTGCGATTAGACCATCTGGTCATTACACGAAACGATAATTAGCCAAACTGGGCATTAGACCAAGTGAGGATTAGACTAAACGAGCATAAGACGAAATTGACAGTAGACCAAATGAGTTTAGCCGTAGTGCTGTTAGACCATTTGATAGTAGACCAAGTGGCAATAAACCAATGTTTCTGTGCCTACAATTTCATTTTATCCCCATTGCCTTCATCATCACCACCATCGCTTTCATCTTCATTAGCACATTTGTTTTTCTCATCATCACCCTGTTGTCATCATAATCGTAATTCACCATATTTTTTATTAGGTTCTATGCACTAGAATATAAAACATTATGCATTTATACATATGTTCAGTAGCATTTCCCCATTATGCTGAATAAAATATGTATATCACCTAGGCAGGTTCCCCGGGCTACCACGTATTCAAGCATTTGTTTATAGTGGCAGTCCTTCTTCCGCATAATTTCTCGAGTAATTATTTGGAAATTTGGTAATACGATATATAATAGATTTTGTTAATGGAATTAATTTAAACTTTATTTTCCCTCTTCGAATTTGTTCATAATGTACAAAATGTAATCTGTATAATGATATTTTATGTAATATCACTGAAAATAATCTTGATTTATGCAAGTAAATCAGACAAACAAACAATAAAAATGTTCAGTCACAGCTCAGAGTCCTGTCAGTTGCCAAGGCTGTCACAAAGAGAGATTCATGTTAGGAGGCCCACGAAAACGTAAAACCTGTCTTCCTGTAGTTCGAAGAGAAAGTGATCCAGCTATAGCTCAAGGCCATATTAGAATATCAATATATGTCAAACAGCATATTGTTATCTTTGGGTAATTGCCAAATAGCGAAAATGTTTAGGGTCCTTTTCATGCTAAACCTTTGCGTTAAAGTTTGAAACATTACTTGAGACATAACTTAGTAACTACTCTGCAATGAACACTGCCACACGCCTGTATCATACAGAGAGAAAACGTTTTGCTCGTTTGTACACCCCTCCGATTTTAGTAAGTGCCTGTAAGAGATCTGCTCTTATCAACTTTAAACACAGAAAAAAATGCATCGCCACTGCAATCTGGTCTTTATTGATTTGTTGTCTTTTGTTAGTATAATGGAGATTCCGAGGAATTATCGTGATTGTTGAACGATGTTTTCTCTCGTATATGGCTCGAGTATATTCTGAATGACGAGCAGCAAATAAAACTCGATTTAATGGCCACACATTCAACAATTTGTGTCATTGCGCATTACGTAACGACCTGTTTCCTTTGCAAAACACACACACACACACACACAATATTTTGACGAGGCATATGGAGACGAGTGTATGGACTTTTGTGAGGACTTTTGTATCGACCTTTAAAGATGGTGACTGACAGCAAAGTCAGACTTGCTTCAAATATATGACATGAAGCGGAATATAAATGAATGTTGATAACAGAGAACTTCTTTACAATTAGAGATGAAATTTTTTTTACTGTTATAGGATAACAAAAGATACCTTTCTGCAGAGCCTTTTTCAAAGCTTGTTCTTTAGTAATATCCATTTGTACATCCTATTCTTAGTACAGACTGTACCTTCATTTTTGTATCTGTTGTGAACAGGACCGCCTAAGAGAACAGTACTTAAATCGGTGAAGTGGCTGTACCGTGTATGAACAGGACTAAGTACTAAGATACTACTAGTAAGTGTTAGTCTTTATCATGCTGAATTGAATACGAGACCTGGGTATTAAACCGTGCGTAAGCGATGATTGCCTCCACTGTAAGAGCAGCTAGTATGAACAGTTCACATTAAATGACTAGCGAACACGTTGTGCAGCAGGATTTTTCCTGCGTCGAATTCTGAACGTAGAGCTTATGCGCCATGGTTAGATTCGACAACTGTAGGCAATAAGACATTTACCTAATTATATCATCTTGCCCAACTTCTAACTAACATAATTATAACGTCACTGGAATAACAAGACCTTGTATCTCAAATGTCGATGAATATCATTTTTTTTAATTCATTGTCAGATAATCAGTTAAGTATTCTACTACGGTTCACATGCTAGCTGTCTTAGGCCAAAATTGAAGTCACCGTCGGCGGTATGCCATGCAAGGGAAAGGCGATCATAATGCTGTAGTTATTTGGCTGGCATTTTTTCTCCTTAACATTACCATCTTTTATTTCTTTAGACACGAGGTTTTGTCGCCCAAGCAGAAATCGGCTGATCTTTAGTCGTGCATTAGATGGCTGATGTTTCGATCTCTCTTTTTTTTTTTTTTTTTACTTAATGGCATGAATTCAATTCAATTCAATTCAAAGGTTTTATTTTCACTTCTTTCAACAGAATGTACAAAAAAAATATAGATTCGACATGCGTTTGAAGGAATGATACATAGATAGCAAAGAATAACATTTGTCAATAATCATTACAAAATTAGGCATTTTTCATACAGACATATTTATACATTCTGCGAAAAAAAAGTGGAGGTACCCACTCAAAAGACTATGCTTGTACAACGTGGGCACCTCACAGGAGGAAAAAAAAGGTGAAAACTTAACTACAAGTGTGCGGGATGAAAAAAGAAGTGGAAAAGAGAAAAGGGAAGAAGCAGAAATACAAGTAAAGAGACGAGACAACTAAAAACAAAAAGCCTAGATCAATCGATACATTCAAGATCAAACCAACAGAGACTATTAGCCATATTAGAAGTGTAGAGCGTTGAAAGCGACGAGAAAGTGATATATATAATTGTATTGAATTGCTGATAGCAGAACATATTATCTGCTCTGTGACGGCACGTGTAATAATGTACAAGTTTGCAATAAGAAAAACAGGGGATGCGATGTGGAATTCCGCGAAAGACGCGACCTAACAAGCCTATGAAAATTCAATAGCATCCTGGTGCTTACAAAACCTACTTACTGAAAAAGATCAACAAACAAAATTAATTTCTTTCTGTTACATTATAAGACTTAAGGAGGAATGATTTCAATCTTTTTTTGAATGAAAATAAAGAATGAGCATTTTTTATGTCTGGACTAAGGGAGTTCCAGAATCTTGGGCCTGTATAAATAAATGTCTGCTGAGCTAACACAGTTCTAAGCAGGGGCAAGTGAAATTCATTAGACTGTCTTGTTTTGTAACTATGGTATGTCAGGTTACGAGGAAACATAGAATCAAATATAAACGGAAGACAGTTGTTATTATAGCTATACATAAATTGTCCTACATGGAATTAAAACAAATCTTTAATTTTCAGAATCTTATTTTCAGAAAACAATGAAGCTGTATGAGAGCAAGGAGCGGCATTACAAAATAATGATTCGAAGTGCCTTCTTTTGTAACAATAAAACCCTATCTAATAATGTTTGATGCGTGTTTCCCCATGCCAAAATTCCGTAATGTAGATAAGGTAATATCAAAGACGAACACAGTATAAATAATGAATGTTGGGGAAGAAACAATTTGAACCTGTTAATGACGCCTATATTGCGTGAAATAATTTTACAAACATAATCTATATGAAATTTCCAAGAAAGTTTATTAACTTTATGAATCCAAAAACAATAAAGATATTCACCGTTCTTTTTGTTGTGAATAACACTCCACGAACAGTCAAGATTGTCTGATAGGCCCACTTTATTTCACGCGAGTGTTAGTAACTCTTTGATGTTTATATGATAGGCATTTAATTTGTCATTTTTATCTCGGCATTCTTGTCTGTCAGCCCAGCAAAACGTGAGCGACGTCTTCATAGGAATCTTAAAGAGTGTGGAGAAAAACTTCATGAACTTGACGCATGTCCAGAGCGTCGCGAGAACTGATGTCAAGGAGGTGAGCGTTATTATTGCCACGTCACTGATCACCAACGGCTTCATTTCGACGGTTACATTTTCTTATTCTGAAGTTCGCTATTTCGAAAGTACGTTGATTCCAAAAAAGAAATAAGGTGTGCTATTCAGAAGATTGAAATGAGGTTTATACTTCCGAAGGTTCACTAGCACCCACAGTTAACATATTTTTTTGGATTAACGAACTTTATTCAATTTCGGATTACCGAACCTTCGGAATAACGAACATTATTAATTCATTTCGGGACAGAACGAACCTTCAAAAAAACACCCAACATTTTCGTATTCACAGACCTTTTTTTTTTTTTCTATTTCCTTTTTTTTTCGGATTAATGAATCTCTAGGTATAGGGAATTTGTGTGTGCTTCGAAATAACAAAACTTCGGACTCTAACAAACGTCATCCCACTTCGACACTAGGATTATGAATACTCATTACTCTGCAAAACGTTCAAGCAACTGTCAGGGATATTCCCGAATGTAGTAATCTGCTTAATCTTACTTTGCGTCAGTGTTGGGTGAAAGAATATTGATGTGATGTTAACGGAAGTATTAACATGAAATTGCTCTTCACCGATATTAATCAACAAAGTTTACAGCAGCGTTCAGTACCAAAGGAAGTCCTGTGTTTGCTAATTTCTTGAAAATCTTTGATCCTTATTCCGTGGCTCAACGTTGAGGTAAAGTTAATGTTCTGTTTATCAAAATAAGTAATGCTCAGAACTTTACCTTCATGAGTTCAAGATACATAATATGAAAAAAAAAATATCTGATCCTGGTTAGGTTTTATTTTTTTTTTATCTGAGGGGATGTGAATATCGCCTAATATTACCGAATTTATATGATTTCGACAACCTGCAACTTCTTTTGATTGCTCTGAACTCCATGAAGAGTGTGTATCTGTGTGTGTGGGAGGGGGGTGCTAGCTGACTGCTGTTACTCATTTCGATTAGATACTATGAAATTTTATAATTTTTTCATTATCATTACCATCACCATGTCATTGCCCAGATGGGATCCAACTTTTCTTGTCCGCCTTCTACTTCTCCAACAATACCCACATCAGGTAAGCCAGTTAGATGTCTTAAAATACACGAGACATTTATATCGACGCTAAAATCGCAGATCCACGCGACCAATTTCTGCTAGTAATTAGAATGTAACAAGTGTATTTGAAGGAGAAAAAATAAACAGAAAATGACAAATAAAATTCCGTACCTCAAGAATAAGTTAATTTATTAATTCATTCTTTCATTTCGTTTTTGTCAAATTGTTGTTTAAACATGTTACATGGAAATTTGGCTTTGTCATACGATCAATAATTTATTAAACAACATTTATACTGACATACGAAACGAAACTCATTGCTATGATTGCCAAGGGTTCTGCCCCTAGATACTCCCCAGCTAAGAATGGAGGAGCGAAGAGAGCTGGCATTGACTAAGAGCACTACCCCACCCCCACCCCACCTCTTGACCTGTCATTACACGCAAACGAACGGATAGAACCTACACAAATGTCAAGCTTACTTATCATCAGTATAATAAGACAAATGCACGAAATGTGACACAATTCACAACCGACGGGCGTCTGCAGAACAGTGCCGTTTCCTGTAATGTCGTATCTAATTGCAATGGAAATACACGGTCCGACTCTTCCAGTAGGACAAGACATGATTATCTACCTCTATACTTCTATTTATATTATTCGTATTACCATTCATAATTATTACATACTCATAGTTACAGTTGAATATTGTACTACTGGAATCAATGGCGACTTACCTGCAAAATTTAACGATATCCTTTTTTTTTTTAATTCTAATTAATGTCTTTGTATGGTTGATATTACACGTCATGGACACTATCATATTTAGTGCATCTCTTGAGGCCTGGCGACATCAAAGTGGTAGCAGCGATGGGCGATTCACTTACGGTAAGTATCTCCGGTTCGAATGATTCCAAACTTTTGTGTTTTATCTGCACATTGTCATTATATTTTTTCATGCTTTTTCCATTTCTTCATACGTTCAGCTATACTATGACATCACAAATTGCTCAATCTTCTACTCCTGTGGTGATAAAATATTAATGAATCAAAACTGACAATATTTGTTTTATTCTAAAAATCACTCTCTTACTTCAGGCTGCTTACGCCGCAAAAGCCACTACCTTCCAACCAATATACCCGGAATATCCAGGGGTATCTGCAAGGTGAGTCGCACTGATTCTCGTAGAAAGTAGAGCGCCACTGCGCTGTTGTAGTTTATAATGCGTAAATGGTATGGTATGGTAATTTATTTCCGTAAATATAAAAATCAACATTACAAATCATGTGATACAAAAACTCATAAATAATACGGTTGGATAGCCTCGCTCAGCGAAGAGGACCATTATGGTCCCGCTGTTTTACAGGAGGGTCCAGTATAGATTAAAGTAATACAGTTTCTTCAATCAAACAGCAAATCAAATTATATGCAATGAGAAGAAAGAAAAAAAAAACATGGTGTAGACATAGGGAGTAGGTCTGCTTGAACGTGGCATAGTCTACTACTCACGTTGTTCTCTTTTATGTTGAGGCTCCTGGAATGTTTGTCTCTTTATCTATGTATGTAAATCTATTCATATACCTGTATGTGTGTGGGCGTGGGTGTGTATGTGTGTGTATACATCATATATATATATATATATATATATTATATATATATATACATGTATATATATCATAATTATATTGAGAGTAGAACAGAAAAATTAGTACTGATTTTGTCATGCTGTGAGCAAACAATACATTTTCCAATAAATTTTCGGGCTCTTTGCCCTTTGTCAACTGATTTATGAATGAGACCACAAAAATATCATGTTCTTTAGTAGGCCTATATATTTCTCTCGCTATGAATGAAACCTAGCTGTGATTGCAGGCGCATTTTGTTCTCAAGCTTCACATTGTAATAATTCTGCAAAGTTTTGTATAATAACAAATTATCTCCCTATTTTTCTCTCTCCATTTCTTCCTCCTTCCCTTTTTCTTCCCAGCATTGGAGGTGACAGTACACTCGAAGAAGTCATTACGCTCCCAAGTAAGTGGCATGTGACTATCCATACCTTAAATATAACGTATCTAAGATGTATGAGAATTCTATAATCTGCATTGCTTACAAATTGTTAACAATAGTTATAATAATTCATTAGTTTAAACATATGTGTTACTTTTCTGTTGGATGGTAATTATTATAAGCCCAAATAAATTTGCTTGAATTCAATTGAATAGGAGCTTTTTTTCATCTTCACTTGGCTTATATCCTATCAATGCATTCATATGGTGACCATAGGACAGTCAAGAATGACTATCATTATTAACATAGTATAATGAGATGGGGTAAGCTCCTTTTCGGCGAAAAGAGTGTGTAGAGCTTCTTCTTTTGACAAAGCAAATGATAAGGCAACGTAACTTATTTTATAGCAATAATAATTCTTTGATCATGTTATCATGTTATGAATAATCGTAATGTTTTCACATCTCTTCATACAAGCAACATGCCAAAACATAATAATTGTTTTGTTAAGAATCGTTCTTAGACTCTTTGGTTGACACGTGGAAGTCATGTCCAATTACCTTGCAAAATATGCCTACATGTACTGGTAGTCCTCAAGCCGTATATTCAGTGTAATGCTTGAGAATTCATGAATGCATAAATAGATGGACATTATAATTTTTATCAACTTAATTTGTGAGATCCGTCATAAGCATGAACACATTGGTTCTGGATATTCACTTGCTTCGATTTGATATTATTTCTGCACTTTCCTTTTCAAATTAGTATAATAACAAAGTAAAATCATCTAATTAATGAAATACATATTATTTTATCTATAGCAATCTACATTACAGAGACCGTCATCTGCTCATGGCACTAACGATTTTTTTTACTATGTGACGTGAAATAATTATGAAAATCATCTAAAATACCTATTTAACCTGAAAGATATGCTGCTTCAACCACGCACCATAATATATTGCCTACCTCTCTAAAGATTTTTTTGTTTTTACATGCGATGATGACGGTAAATCTCAATCTTCTTCATGACATAATAAATTCTGAGTAAAATACTCGTGGCAAAAAAAAAAAAATACAACATGAGATAGTTAAAGAGGCAGATGTCAGTGATTGTTTGAAATTTCAAACTCCATCAGTTTCAAATGAGGAGAGGAAAGACAGTTGACTGATCTCTGTATGAGGCATCTAGGTATCTTATCGGCCCTTTCACGCTGTACAAACTAGTGAAGCCTACTCGCCGCCATCTTACCACACACACTCTGTGGGGATCTGTCAGTGGGATCTGTACGCATTTTTGAACAGAGGCTGTCACGAAGATCACGTGATGTTGTGAGCTCCGTACACAAATGTATGGGCGATATGCTTGAAGATGGCGGCGTGGGGCTTCAAGCGAATGGCCCATGAGATATCCAGATATTTTCTATAGAGATCAATGGGAAGATATCACCAGATCGCATAAGTTTGCACTTCCCAATGACCTTTCATCCCGCTCCAGATATTTTCAAAAAGTACAACAGCGACATCTACGGTTTCTCCACTGGCCAGGCCAGGATCTTCACCCAACCCAGCAACAAAAAGTTCAATGTTGCCGTAACTGGTGCTTTCGCAAGGTCAGTATAATATTGTTGCATATTTATTTTCAATGGCACTAGGATTACACTTGGTTCTTCTTTACAGTAGAAATGGTCTACCTAATTACCCATGATTATTTGCATCTTTTTTGTATACCTCTTGTCAAATTTGATCACAACAATGACTGACCATTGTTTGTTTGTTTGGGTTTTTTACGGCAACATCACATGATGTTGCTCCATGGTCATTCTATACCAATATTATACAATAATCTTTGCTCAGACGACGTTGTCTGAACACCTTTATTGTCAAGTCCAGATGATATCATGTACCAAAAAGGCTTTTAGAAACAAGGGTAAAGAAATATTTCACTTAATCCGATTGTGATACGTCAGACTTTGGTGGTCTTCTTCGCCAGCTATAACGGCTCTTCGAATTAACCAAAACTTAAAAAAAAAAAAATTATTCGAACATTTCACCAGATTTTTCCTCAAACTTCACTAATGTGTTCTCATTCTGATGCATTCACGGAATCCACTTAGTTACATGTTTTAGGGGGAAATTTTCCCTTGAAGAGGACTCATTAGCACCCTATGACCTCATTTTCGTAGAGAAGTACCACAGCAGGCGAGAGAGCTAATCACCATGTTGAAAGATGACAGTTCGGTAAACTTCGAGAAAGACTGGAAATTCATCTCGATCTTCATAGGAACCAACGATCTTTGTCTTGGTTGCTCATTGCCGTACGATAATTCAGCGGAGAAATACGTCCAGGACGTGGAGAGCGTCATCCAGATGTTTCATGATGAGGTAGTATAATGTTGACAATAAAGAGGTCGTAGCAAAAATAGTCTGGGTGCCAAAGTACGACTTGAAGTCTAACCTTGTTTAACCTCACACCAGTGTCTTTTTTTACTGGTTTTGTCTCATTTCGAAGGTGCTGAATCTGAATCTAAATGTGTCAGGTGTGCATTGGATCTAAAAATTCGAGTAGGCTACTGAATTTAGGAGAGGTGCAATTTGATCTTGCTTCTACGTGTTTTTAGTAGTGTAAGGATGTGCGGTGAATCTTTTATTACACTTTTCTCCCATGCCTGCTTTGCCTTAAATGCTAATAGACTGAATACGGGCAGCGCAGAGTATCGACACTAAAGCAGTAGTATCCTTACGCATTCCGTATAACAAAACTCTGATGCATTATCTATTGTCCACTCCAGTCTTTTGATCTTCAATCCTCCGACCGTATTGCAAGAAAGCTTGTTGTCCAATGTTCCTTTTCAACAACGGATAAGGCCTACCAACAGGTGTATTGAAAACTGCTATCACAATCTGTTGTATACAGAACCATTGGAACTCTGGGATTAGGGCTTCTATAGGAAATTAATTCCATATTATGTAGATATATCGTGGGCACATGACCCGGACAATAAAGGGTTTGGTCTTCACGCGCAAGTCTTTTTTTCACCTCACGCTACGTTGTTGTGCTGTTGGACAGTCTCGTCTCTAGATTTTAGAGAAAGCGGCTAGCAAGAAAAGACTGTCCTCTTTAGATTTTAGAGAAAGCGGCTGGCAAGAAAAGACTAGGCTACACTCTAAAAACACAAATGTTGAATTAGCATTTAAAAGGGCCGAGGAGTGACAACATTTTCAAAGTGTTGGTTTTCCTGCTAGATTCAACATTTAAAATGTTATCTTAAAAGTTGGATGCAACACTTCAAAAAATGCTGTCACTCCTCGGCCCTTTTAAATGTTGATTCAACATTTGCGTTTTTAGAGTGTACTAGGGAACCATTCATGCAGAACACCCAGGAGTCAATAAAAGCAATGCAACCGCCGGATGCGATATTTTTTTTTCCCAGGATGGGAAAGGCATTTATTTGTCTTGGTGACTTGGATAGAGAATAACTATCAAGTCTTTGACTTTATTACTCTCTCTAGCCTTAAGCCTGACGGAATAAACCGTTACAAACTTAATATACTTTAGAAATAAAGAGCAAAAATGAAAACAAGATGTTGAGCAAGACCCCGACAGGGGTTCGAACAAGACCCCGACAGGGATTCGAACCACCGTCCATCTGTTTTTCAGTGGTAGCTCCATGATCAGAGCCCTAAAACATCGTGCCACAGCGAGGAGCTGCCGAGAATGGTGATCATTGGGGTTATGAAGTATGCAAACACAATTTGTCTTAGGTAGAGTCCCTATAGTCTTAGGTTTCAGATTTTTGTTTTGTCCGTAGACCGCCGTAGACTTTACACACACTAGTGACTTTCCCATCCTGGGAAAAAAAATATATTGCCCCCCCCCCCCCTCCCCCGATGGTCAGGCGGAATTTTTCCCTGTAGCCACCATGACACGCCCGGACACTCTTTTCGATTTTCCTTGATATTTAAT
This sequence comes from Diadema setosum, assembly GCF_964275005.1. NCBI lineage: Eukaryota > Metazoa > Echinodermata > Echinoidea > Diadematoida > Diadematidae > Diadema > Diadema setosum. The sequence continues at coordinate 29,410,052 of NC_092697.1, forward strand.
GATTTCATTCTAATCATTCGTGAACGAACCCATTCTGGGTGTAACATGAACAAGAACAATACAAATACAATTCAAAATACAAACAAATCCATTTTTCAATTAATACTGCAAAAATTTCTCTTCAATCTCTCGCTCTCTTTGTTGTACGCTCAATGTTTTTTGAAGGAGCTGTCCTACACCAAGATCAATATAAGCAGAGCGTGGATTTCAGCAAAATAATAATCATATAATAGTCTGGGAGTCATAGTCAAAGTTTAGGCTCATCCTTACTTTGTTTGTTTGTTTGTTTGTTTGTTTGTTTGAATTTTGTTTAAAGGTTTTGTCCTTCAACGAAGGCGCTGAATTCGAATCTGGATGGTGCGCGTCTTGAGTCCTTTAGCTTTTAATGTACTATGTGTCGTCATTATTGTGATTTATTGTGAATCTTGAAAAAACACACTTATTTATTCTAAGAATTGTTGTATATTCTATTCTAAAACTCTGTACCTGATTATAACCAATTTAAGGGAGTTGAAATGCAAAAGTGTAAAACTCATCTAGATGTGATCTCCTTTAACTCTTCTGACCCGTTTCTCGTTTCAACGCAGGTTCCGCGCGTGTTTCTCAACGTGCTCAGCGTGCCTCTTGTCAGCAAAACCTCAGAACTCAGAGGTCCCTACACGTGTGACGTCACGACAGGGTTAGTCTCGTCAAGGGTTAATAACAGCTATGAAAATGTCGCATACTGCAGTCGTCACCAATAAGATTTACATCGACCAATAGAATCTCTGTAAGACAACGTAAAATGATGCATGATATTCCAGCTTTGACGCGCAATAAAATACTTATCAACAAAGAACATGTTAGTCAAATTATTTGGGTTTGAATTTAAGTTAAATGCTGGAGAAATAAAATGGAAGCTAGAAAGTTATGTGTAAATAAACAACATTACGATGTTGATAGAACAAGCATTAATCCTTGGATGTAAGCATGTAAATTGAGGTTAGCACAGACATTAATTTTTTGTGTGTTCATTTTCAACTAATTTAAGGAGTCAGAAAGACAAGGAGGAGAAGAAGAAGAAGAAGAAGAAGAAGAACACAACATAATATAACAAAGAATAATTTAATGGTCATGACTGTTGCGTCGTGTGTATAATTGATTTGTGTATTTGAGTGCCTCAAACGTTTTTGAAATAATTTACTTGTATCGTTTTGGCTTCGTTATAATTTCTGCTTATTCTCTCTCTCTCTCTCTCTTTCTATCTCTCGTGTGTTCCCATAGATTGTTTTGTAGTTGCAACTTTGATCGTCCGTTGGCAGAAAAATTATTGTACCACAAAACCAAGCGATTTCAGGTAACTCTCCCACCCCAAGTTTCAACATCATTGAATGTTTTATTCACGTCGAGAGTAATGACCCACTGGTAAGACCGTTTGTTTGTGTTTCTTTTTTTTTAACAGTCATGAAATCATTAATGATAACAGGACTAATATTGAAAACCGTGTTTGATTTGATTTGATTTGTTTTGTTTTGATTTGATTTCTGCATTCTTAACAGAATAAATGTAGCATCGCAACAACAAAAGGATGTTCCAAAAATGTCATACACTAAACAATGCTAAAAAAATCACGTATAGTACTGAACCTACGAGACAATACGCTGATCATAAAATTGAGAAATCATAACTTATCAAATCAAATTTCTACAAAAAGAATACAGGAGACCACGGAAGCTTCCGTTATTAAAGCGGCAGCTTGATTTTGTTGGCGGCCTCTAACATGTCTAAAAAGAGGTACAGTCATGTTTGATTTCATACAACTAAGAATTTGTAATAGGCTAAAGGAATTTTAATAACAAGTCAAAGATTGAACCATAAAACTCTCTTTTTTCTCTCTCATTGCAATTAAATGTAGAAATTGCTTCGGACGACAATTCAGAGTGGTAAATACGACGACAAAGAAGATTTTACGGCAGTTTACCAACCATTTTTCGAAAACTCTACCCCACCTCTATTACCGGTGAGTACAAAATGCACACTTGTAAGTACAAGCGGATGGAGAAACTCGCCATTGGGCCTTCAGTGGACACGTGCCTATATATACAATGTGACTATTATATATAACTACGAAACTGGTGATTTCGAATAACTGACCATGATAAAGGCTTCATTCTTGCAAAATATGATGCTTTTGTGTGACGACTGTTCTTCTATTTTAATGGACTCTTCAATCACACATAGCTGCATTGAATATTTTTTTCGGCTTTTTTCCATATCATTTACGGTCTCCTTGGCAACGCTGCGGAATTCAGGACGGTAGCGTAGACAGATCTTATTTTGCGCTGGACTGTTTTCACTTCAGCCAGAAGGGACATTCAGCGCAAGCCACCGCCAACTGGAACTCCCTGGTAATTATGCTGATATTTTTTTCTCTCTCTCGTTTCCGCACTCTCTTTATAAAAATGATTCCATCCCAGTCGAAAGCATACATAAACAGATATTCTAATCAATAACGCTTCGTAGAAATATACTATTACTGGCGAACAGTTGCCCTTTGCTTAATATCGATGTAGCTCGAACTCTTCAAGCAATAATTCAAGGGTATAGATATCTTACTGGGTTTTCACCCTTGTATTTAAGTAAGGAAAATATTATTCAAGGAGGATATTAGGCCAAGACTCAAGGCTTTTGTTGATGGTATGGTACTGACGATATAGCTGATAATGATTATGAATAAGAAAAAGAAAAGAGGGAATCTTGTAGTAGAAATCAAATGAAAGAAGTGGTAAAGAAATATCGAGACAATGCGTATTAGTCTTGGAGTAATAGAATTGCAGAAAAGAACGATCCTAGCAGTCACGACTTAGAATCAGGCACTGGCCTCTTATCATTTGATTACTCTATATTTTGTTTGAAATGTAACTGAATAAATGAATAAGATAAATGAGTAAAAAATGAATGAATGAATGAATGAATGAATGAATAAATAAACAAATAAATCGGTAAAATTATTGCTACGGCATGTGTAAACGCTGTCATTGTTTTGAATGAGTTTAACTATTGATCGCAATCTTGAATCTTGAAGCAGCGATCAAACGAATGTCATCAGTATCCATAGTACCTAATACACTCCTTGACCTCTTTTCAGTTTCAGCCTGTTGGCTCCAAATCCCGAGCCTATAATCCCCCAGAAGGGCTGGAGTGCCCATCAACAGTAAGACCTTCTTCACTGTCTTGATTTTTACTCTTTAAAAAAAAGAGAACCCCAGAAGATACATGACTGCAATACATGTATAACTTTGGTTAAATTTGATATTGTATTTTATCAATGTATCAACGTCATGTATATTTGCATTGTTATTTTTTCCGTGTCCTCAATGCCTAACAAACGTCATTTGAGCCCTTTGGGAAAGTGCATTTCATCTCTATACCTTATAACGCATCATGATAAATCATTTGGAGGTCATTATTGTTGTACGCAAAATGTGATGTAAATGAACGTTGGGATCAACTTGGGCTTTGTGTGATTCGAATAAAAAAAAAATATATGTTTGAATACGAATTGGCAGCAAAGAATCCAAAAAGTGTTGTCACGTTGTTGTTTGGGCGAGTTTGTTCGAGTTGTTTCAGTTTATCACAGGCTGACAAGGGGGACTGGGACTGGGAACGGTAATGCATAATATAGCAACATAGATTTCTGGAGTCAACTGAGTCGGTTTTATGTCACGTTTTTATTCCATTGTTCCTTCCAGTTTGACTTTGCATGCATGTTCAAATATTCATTTATAATGTACTATTTCGTGTTCTAATACCATGTATGTATATTTTTTTTTATGCATCTTCTTTTATGAAAAAAAGAAATCCCGCCTTGAACTCCCTGTATTTTTTTTTTTTTTTTGGACGATTAAATTGAATTGAATGGAATTGAATTGAATTTCTTATAACGCTACCATAATTAAACGTCTATTAAAAGGAATTTTAATATATCTATCTTTACAGGACTTTCCCTACCTGTACACCAACCTCAACAGCAGACGAGGATTCCTGCAACAGTCATTCAATCGTTCTTCGCCATCGAGGAAGTGGGAGTCGAATTGATAGATGACCGCCATGGTGTCTGTAGGGGGTCTTCCCACACCGTACAAGACCGACATCCACGAATCATACAGCCCACGAGTTCGACATTGAAAACAGGTCCATGAGTCATACAGCCCATGAGTTCGACACTAGGTAAAAACAGTCCACAAGTTCGACAGATACAATACGAGGCATAATGTGTCGGTCTCGTGGGCCTTGTTAGCTTAGTGTCGAACTTATGGGCTGTATGACTCGTGAGCTGTATAACCAATGGGCTGTATGACTCGTAAACTGTAAGACTTGTAGGATGTATGACTCGTGTGTGTCGGTCTGGTGACGTGCACCCGTCTCTAGCTCTCGGGATGTTGATCTTTGTTTTGTTACATTTGTTTGTTATGCAAGTTCAAACCTTTTGCACGTCGAAGCAGATATTCAAAAAGTATTTACAATGTGATTTATTCGAAAATGAGATAAGATGTAACTTCGTAACCAAGGTGTATTTAACTTTCTCAGTTTTAGCAAACGCATCTAAGGGCATCTGTGTTATGGTCTTCAAAGAATATTTCAAATGACATGAATTCGTTATTATCATGTATGAAGGGGTTATCAGATACCCTCCAGTGGCGGATCCGGGGGGGGGGGGGGGGCGCACCGGGCGTAGAGTAGTTTTACGTATTGCAAATATTACACTTGTTCACAAGCCACACGTCACGTCAGACGTGTTCCACTTTGCCTTGGTGAAAAGCGACTAAAGTGGTCATCTGTATTATGGCTTCCAACTTTTTTACTTTCGTTTTATTCACGATATCATAATGTATAAAACGAATGTAGAAAAGTTAGAGGTCATCGTTTAAAATACCCCGCGTTGTTCACTTCAGTGATCAGCAGTGCTGTGATTATCTCGACTCATGTAATCATTTTCTACGATGACGTGCCACGTGTGGTCATCATGTGATCATTTAGCGCTTGCGCAGATCAGTATGGCTGCAACTTTGTTGGAGCGACGGTTGAGGTGGGGGAGTAATAGTTCACATTGAATAACGAACTGTGTAGAAGCCCTTAGCTTATGGCAAAAACACTAATTTTATTGCGATTATCTCATCATTTTAGTCACAGGGCAGATCTGGGCAAAAATATCTAACAGCTAGAAATAATCTGCCAACTCTGCAGATATTTTTCTTTGTTTGTTTGTTTCTTTGTTTGTTGGTGAACTAATATAGCGATTTTTACGTTCAGCTAACTCGACTACAACATTTTGCGTGCATGTGTGAGGAGGATGCTCTTACTTTAAAAACAAGCAAACAAAAGTCCTTCGTACTATAGATTCAAACAGTCTTCCCGAGGAATTAAAGGGAAGAAACAGGCAGTTGTTGCCGGTAAAACTATCCTTGATGGGTATGTATCTCTTTAAATAAGTTTATTAGTTTAATTCAGTGTTGGAGGATGTCGCTGTTGACTCAAAGCCAGACCCCCAGCATCAAGCAAAAATGTTACCTAATGGATTCAAGATGGTTTTATAACGATAATTTGCGCCTTTTTACATATCTCGATCGCTCGTTTGTTGGTGATTTCGTGAAGAGTGAGTATTGTGTTGGAGGCGCAGCCTGAGCGAGGTCCACAGACATGTAGTTACCTATAAGAAATGAATCGACGGCGGCTTTCTGTTCCCCAATCATGACACTCTGGCGGAAGGGCGGAGAATATTGACTACTGCGTCATTTCAATGAATGATTATGAAGAGTTACTGGTCTTTTGAGATACTGTGTAGTTTTTTTTTAGTATTGTTATTGA